>NC_058134.1:236646505-236692606 GCF_016433145.1 Gracilinanus agilis
TATATAGATATTTTTATATATTTAACATAATATATAAAATATATAATTCAATATATAAAAAATTATATATTGAAAATGTCTCTTTTGATAAACTGAATAGAGCCTGGATTCCTTTCTAGGATCCATGAACTTGAACAAAATTATCATTTAAAGAAATTTTTGAGTTCCAAACCAAATTGTCTCCCTTCCTCCGACCCTCCCCCCTTGCTTCTCTTCTCCCTAAATAGAGATCTGATATAGATTAAATAGATTAAAAACTTTTTTTTTTAATAAACGCTCCAATCTTCCATTGTAATCTTCTGAATTCTGGCTTATGCATTTAAAACCGTGATTCTCAGAAGGGTTCCATTCCACAGAGGTTAAGAATTAGAGGCAGAAGTTAGTCTAGAAATCAAAGCTTCTGACACCCACCTCAAAACCCCTTTCTGTGTTGTCTTTTCTGGCAAATCTTACTCTGGAGATCTTTCTGTATTGTTTCCTTGGCTGACCATATTGGTTAATTCTGTGAGGCATGATTGCCTGATCCCTCTGCCAGTCCTTTCCCGGGGCGGCTATTTCTAGCCCATCTTGGCAAATGGCTTTTCTGACTGATTTCTGGAAATCACACTGGCCCAGCATGGACAGACACAGGTCACGTTTGCTGCTAACCACAGGACTGGCAATGGAGAAAATGAGATGATTCTGAATTTCTCACATTTGTCATTTTTTTGCCTCGACTCTGCCACGTGAGTATTTAATGAGAGATTCCAAACGATCCGAAATGGCCATTTCCACAATGGCAGCTCAGATTCCCTTCCTCAGTGAGACTCAGCGTGTGTGCATGCATGCTTAATGCTCTCTGCCAGTACTCTCTGTCTCCTTCCCAACACGCCAGAAGGCTTGAAGCCGTATGATGGAATGCTGAAGTTGACGAATTTGGTGAGTCATTGAAAAGTTGACTGCAAAGTGAATTTCTATAAACCGAGTCAAATTTTCCAATTGATTTCCATTAAGAAGTGGAAGCAAGGCAAAGGGGCATAGGAGATAAAGAGCTGGCCTTGTAAGTAAGAAGATCTGAGTCTGAATCTTACCTCTGACCCATATTGGCTATGAGAGCCTGGACATAATAACTAACATTTATATGGCACCTATTGTATGCTAGGTATTGTGTTAAAGTGCTTTATTAATATTATCTCATTTGATCCTCAAGACAGTCCCGGGAGGTGGGTGTTATTATTTTTATCCCCATTTTACAGTTTAGGAAACTGAGGAAGGCAGAGGTTAAGTGACTTGTCCAAGATCATCCAGGTGAGTGTCTGAACTCAAGTCTTCCTGACTTCAGGACCAGTGGTCTGGGCACTATGGGGCTGCCTGCTAGGTGCCTCAGTGCCCCAGCCAGCTCTCTAATATATGATTTGATACTACGATTTTGTAACTGTAACATCCTATATCTTAATCTGGAAAGGGACTCAGAGACAAGCTAGTCCAACTCCCTCATTTTATAGCTGAGAAAATTGAGACCGAGGCAAGTGAAATGACTTGTCCACAGTCATTGAATTTCTATATATCCAAGGAAGGATTTGAACTCAGGCTTCTGGACTTTAAAATTAATACTCTTTCCATTGTGCTGCAAGTTACTTGGGCAGATGCTGATATGTGTTGACAGAAGGATTTTCCTTACTGGGAATCCCATATGCCAATGAAAATATAGGTCTGATTACCCCACTCCCAACAGATGTAAAGATTGTTCCCATGGAATACTAATAGTAACTCAATTTTTAATAGTGCTTGTAGGTTTTTAAACATTTTCTTTATGTCAACTCTAGGTGATAACTATTGTAGGCATTAAAAATACTCTCGCTTTCCATCTTAGAATCAATACTGTGTATTGGTTCCAAGGCAGAAGAGCGGCAAGGGCAAGGCAATGGGAGTTAAATGACTTGCCCAGGGTCACACAGCTAGGATGTGTCTGAAGCCAAATTTGAACCCAGGTCCCCGTATCTCTGAGTCTGGCTTTCCATCCACTGAGCCACCTAGCTTCCCCCAGTATAAGCATTTTTCTTCCCATTTTATAAATGATGAAACTGATGTGGTTCACCATAACTTGTAAAACCAGAAATCCCACAATATTTAAGATTTTGAAGTGCAATTCACACTCAGGTTTACTGGTTCCAAATAAAGCTTTCTTTCTAATATTTCATGCTGCCTCTATGAATGGAGGAAACATAGCGATAATAAAAACATATTTAAGAATATAACATTTTTTATAATTTATACTTTATTGGCATACTCTTCAAGAACCCAGAATCATCTCTATACCATGATGAAGCATCATTTGTGGAGTAAGTAGAAAGGGTGGGGAATATGGGTCAAGTGTGAGAGTAAGGAGGGGGTGCATTCCATGCATAAGGGAGTGTCCTTGGCTTTTCTTTGTGCTTCCAGGGCTTAGGCTCATGCCTGGCACATAGTAATTGCTTGATAAATGCCAGTCGAGGGGCAGGTGGGTGGCTCAGTGGATTGAGAGCCAGGCCTGGAGCTGGAAGGTCCTGGGTTCAAATCTGATCTCAGATACTTCCTAGCTGGGTGACCCTGGGCAAGTCACTCAAATCCCATTGCCTAGCTCTTACCACTTTTTTTTTGCCTTGGAACCAATATACAGTATTGGTTCTAAGATGGAGATAATGGTTAAAAAAAGATTGGAAGTTAAGATTTATGATCTGCACCTATGAAAGTTATGCCTCTATCTTCTCTGCTTTCTCTCTCCCCCTTGTTGCCCTGCTGTACTTAGGGATGTTGTTGCATCCTTCTGACCTCCAACAGAAAATTGAGGGGAGGCAATAACAGATCAGGACATTGGAGCCCAAGGGTAGAAACACCAAAGATGGAGAGTAATGCAAAATGCTGGGACAGTAGTTGTTTTGTTGTGTCTGACTCTTTGTTAGACACACCATTTGGGGTTTTCTTGGCCAAGATCCTGAAGTGGTTTGCCATTTACTTCTCCAGTTTGTCTTACAGATGAAGAAACTGAGGCAAACAGTTAAGTGACTTGCCCAAGGTCACACAACTAGTATGTGTCTAAGGCCAGATTTGAACTTGGGAAGATACATCTTCTTGATTCTAAGCACTGTCCACTATTTACTGCCCCATTTAGCTGCCCTGCTACATATAGGCCCTGCTGCCCTACCTATATATGTGTAGTGTGACATTGAAATGGCAGAGTGGAATTCCAGCTGCAAGATAGGGGGTCAAGCCACAGCTCAGAATTCCAGAGGGCCCCCTGAGAACTCTGGGTGAGGGGGCAGTTTAAGGAAGTTAAGGGCAGTTGGTGTCTGGGTTTAGAGGTGAGCAGGTCACTCTGTTTGCTGAGCCCAGATCTTGGTGGCTCTGAAGGGCTTTAGGCTTGAATCTGAACCACGTCATTTTAATTCTCTACTGCCAACCTGCTTTAGCTTGACTAGACCTTCAATCAACATCACAGTTACCTCTAATTAGTTATTTAGACCATAGGAGAAGATTATCTATTAGGTTAGAGGGCTAATTAGCAAACCAAGATACCTTTCCCCTCTGGGGGGAGGGACTGCTTGGACATAACAGTTTAGGGCTTCCCAAACCTTATCTATCCTTGTTAAATCTTCCTTCCTTCCCTTCCTCACATATCATTAAACCTTTAATCAATTGGGAGCTGTTGCCTGGTCATATTTAGGGAAATACTCACAAACTCCTCAGGCTGAGTTCCTCCTGCTTGTAGCCCCAAAAGCAAGACCTTTCCTCTGTGCTTAAAAGCCTCAAAGACATCAAGCTTCTCCTATTCTCTCCTACTCAAAACTGTGGGAAAGTTAACATCTTTAGGAGTTTTTTTTCCTTTCTAGTTTCCTGACTGAGCCCAGAAGATAACAGATTAACCTCCATTTTGTAACTGATTTCCTAACTGCTTGGTGGTAAGCAAAGGAGCATTCAGCAAGATCTTACTCCTCCCTTCAAGGCAAGCTTGCCTGTTAGTGGGTGAGACCTGTTTGCTACAGACCATTGGCACATATTTACAGCTTCCCACAAATATAACTGGTTAACAAATATAACAGTAGATACAAAATAGAGAATAGAATAGGATAGGACTGGACTGGACCAGACCTGCACTTGTGATTTCATTGGTATAGGGCAGCATTGACAAAAAGGCTTTTGAGTTCATGTGCCCAGAGGGCAACTTCAATCTGTCTGTGAGCTCTCCAAATTACCCAAGAGAGAGCTGAGGGAGGAAGTACTTGCTTTGGGCGGCTGGACAGAGGGGCAGGGCATGCAAAAATGCCCTCTGGCACTGGGAAGAGGGGGGAATGGAGCAGGTCCCCTGTGCCAGGGCTGACATGCATGCCAATACTTTGCCTATCTCTCTGCCAATGCAGTTAGCTCCTTCTCTGCATATTATCTGTCTTCTTAGAGTTTCTTAGGGGATAAGTCAGATTGAGTAACCAAGGCAGGATGTGTCAGAGGTAGAGTGAGAATCCATGTCCTCCAGAATTCAAGGGTGGCTTTCATCATGCCTCCCCTTTGGATTCCACATAGAAAAAGTAAATACGCACTAATTGGGAGATGGGGAGGAAGGATGGGGTAGGGGCTGAGACACCAGCAGCCAGAGGGACCAGTCAAAGGTCTCATGTTGAAAGGATGAGGTACGGCTAAAAAGGGAGATTGGAGCCAACTGTTTGCTTCTGACGGAGTGTGGCGACGAGGCAATGAGAGAGTCTCAGTGTTGGAAGGGACCTTCCAGCCACCCAGTCCTGAAGAAATCCTCCTTCCAAATGGCAGCCTTTTCTATTTGACACCATGGGAAAAGGTAACTTGAGCAGAGAAATAGGAATCCCAGAATTGAAACTCAAAAGCTGCCTGCTGAATTGCCTACAAAATGGACTCTCCAGTCTAAACGAGCCATGCAGAAATGAAATTGAAATGAACCAGTGGGATTTTCAGTCTGACTTTAGAAGACTTCTGTCATGAAGAATCTCTCAGGACAATTGATTTATTTGTCTGTTCATTCATTCATTTTCCCCATATTATCCATATTGGAGAAGAAAATACAGAAAGCCCAAGAAAAATGAAGAAAATAAAGCAATTGCTCCAATCTTTACTCAGAGTTCGCCCCCCCCCAGGGCTCTGATGCCCTGAGCTGTTACTACCTCGCCTGATTTTTCTACTGGAGTTTGGAAGGGTACAATAAAATTCCTCTTAAGTTCAGAATGGCAGCTTGGGAGAGAATAAAAGCAGTCTTAGAGGTGCTGCCCTAAGAAGCCAGGGTACATTGTTACTCTTACTACCTACAAGATTCATTGAGGGCTCTTTCAAAAGTAATTTTAGGGGATAGCAGTGTGGCTCAGTGGATAGAGAACCGAACCTGGAAATGGGAGGTCCTTGGTTCAAATGTGACCTCAGATTCTTCCTAGCTGTATAACCCTGGGCAAGTCACTTGACCCCCAGTGCCTAGACCTTAATGCATTTCTGTCTTAGGACACAGTATTGATTCTACGATGGGAGTTAAGGCTTTGTTTGTTGGTTTGTTTTAAGTAACTTTAGTCACATTCTCCTCTTCATTACTTTGTATATATTTTGTTTACATCATAGATTTTTTTACATTGTCTATATTTTGCATATATTTAATCCACATACATATTGTTTCTCTCAATAGACTAGAAGCTCCTTGAGGGCAGGGATTGTCTTTTGCCTCTTCTTGTATCTCCAGCGTCTAACTCAGTGTCTCAATATAGGTTTGTTGGTTGGTTGGACGTAGCCTCCTCGTTTACAAACCGTCTACACTCTTGGCAATTGTGTTATAAATTCAGAAGGCAGGCTGGGACAACACACATAGAGCAAAATAGCAGGTCATGTGTGTTCTTGCTCTTGGCTCTTAATGAATACAACATGGTGGTGGGGAATACATGGCTGGAGGTCTCACCATGCCACATTGAACCCAAGTCTTCAGTTGGAGGATGCAAGGGTACGCCGTGCCCACGTAAGCCATGATTCAGAGAAGGAGGAGGTCCAGAGCAGCAGTAAGAGATGGAAAGGGAGCCGGGTAGGTAAAGGCATGCCCTTCGTAAGTTCAGATCATGAATCACAACTCCTCACCTTGGATGAGTTTTACTGTAATCCTGCATATTCAATCTACCCAATGTATTGAAAGACTCCCTCTGGGTCTTCTTGCCTATATCATGGATACCACTGTAGTATATAGTTATCCCAGGTGGTACAATGGGTTGAACCCTGGCCTTGGAGTCAGAAAGATCTCAATTCAAAGGTGACCTCAGACATGTCCTACCTGTGTGACCCTAGGTAGGTCACTTACCCTCTGTTTGCCTCTGTTTCCTCAGCTGTAAAATAAGGATCCTAGTAGCTTCTCCCTCCATGACTTGTTGTGAGGATCAAATGAGATAATATTCATAAAAACCCTTAGCACCTAGTAGGTGTTTTAGAAATGTTTATTCTCTCTTCTCTCTCACTTTTGCTAGGATCATAGATTATGAGTCATAGAGGATCATGTCGTTCACCTCCCTTATTTTACAGGAGAAAGAGTTTTCTGAAGTTTGTCTCTCATCATCTATCTCTGTTTTTGCACTGACTATGTATATTACTTTGATGAGCAATTATTAAGCCCCTACTATATACCAGGTACTGGACTGAGCATTGTGAATTTGAAAACTATGAAAAGATTGGTCCCCTGTGCCTGTAGTGTACCCCTTCTTTTTGTCTCTTAGGATCACTATCTTCCTTTAAGGCTCGGTTCAGAGCTAAACCTTTCACAGAACATTTTTTCCTAAATTAATACATTTAAAAGTACACACAATAGGGGCAGCTGGGTAGCTCAGTAGATTGAGAGCCAGGCCTAGAGATGGGAGGTCCTGTGTTCAAATCTGCCTCAGACACTTACCAGCTGTGTGACCCTGGGCAAGTCACTTAACCTCCATTGCCTAGCCCTTACCACTCTTCTGCCTTGGAACTAACACACGGTATTGATTCCAAGACGGAAGGTAAGGGTTTAAAAAAAAAGTATACACAGTGCTATGCCATAGCTATGTCCTATACTATAGTAAGCTCTTCATAAATCCTTCTTGAATTGGGGCAGGAAGGGAGCACAGTGGATTGAATTCTAGACCTGGAGTTGGGAGGACCCAGGTTCAAATTTGGCTTCAGATATTTCCTAGCTGTGTGTCCCTGGCTAAGTCACCTCCACAACTGCCTAGTCCTTGCTCCTCTTCTGTCTTACAACTGATCCTAAGACAGAAGGTAAATGGTTTAAAACAAACAAAATGTTTTAAACTGGTTCCTGCTCTCTTCCTGTGGACCCTTTGGCCTTTAAGCATTGAAAGATGAGGTGATTTTTCTTAGGGCTGGAGACCTAGGACTTATCAAAAGCAGGATTTGAAACTTGGGCTCTGGTTGGAAGGCCATTTCTTTATCTGTGGCCCCACTGCTGCCAGGGATAAATACAAAATGATTTTGGAGAGAGCAAGGACTAACCACTAGAGAGTCAAGAGGCAGCACTTAGTGGTGCCTTGAAGAGAGGCAGGAATTTCAAGAGGTTTGTTCTAACAAGGGTTCCATGGGTGACAGGGTCTCAATGGAAAATGACTTTGGTGAGAAGGCCAGAGACTACAATAAAACTTCAAAACAGACAAAAGACTATTTAAGAGTTAAATACCCAGGATCCATAGTGCCACCTACTTCCAGGGAACAGAAATGGATGCCAGGTTCAAATAGTTGCTCTTCTCGAACCAGAAGGAAACCTTTAGCATTACTCTGAAGTCTTCATCAGAACCTCCCAAATTAAAATGGAAAGAAAACTGGGCCCTACTTCAAAGAGACTGATGTCTTCTGGGAGTCTGAATTCAAAAAGTCAGTTTCTGTTTCAAAGGAACTAGTGGTGAGGTGAAAAATATTCCTCCATGTCCCTACACGCCAAGGCGCCCAGCAGAACCCTCAAGCACCTTTTGTGAGCCATTGTTTGTCTAAGAAAATAGAGCACTTTTTCTCGGGAGAAGGTAAATGGAAGAGATTATTATAGGTTAATGCTCACTCTTGTTATTGTTGGTCTAGAGAAGAAAACCCTGCCCTGGTGATGTAGGTAGCTAATCGGTTTAGTTAATTGGCTTTTTATAAAACTTAATAATAATAGCTAACATTTATAGAGTACTTACTGTATTGAAGACATTGTGCTAAGAGTTTTACATTCAATCCACACAGCAACCCTTCAAGTTAGGTGCTATTATATAATCCATTATACAAATAAGGAAACTGAGGCATACAGAGGTTAAATGACTTGCCCAGGGTTATACTGCTAGTAAGTGTCTTCGACCATATTTGAACTCATCTGCCCGACTTCAGACCTGGTACTCTATCCACTGTACTACCTAGTCATCAAAATAGTTCAGTGCACAGTAGATAGGGTGCTAGACACGGAGCCAAGAAAAGTTAAGTTCAAATCTAGCCTTGCTGGGCAAGTCACTTGATTTCCATCTGCTTCAGTTTCTTCATCCGTTAAATGGGGACAATAATAGTGTATATCTCCCAGGGTTGGGATACTATTGGTTGATGCTTTGCAAAAGTTAAGGCATGGTATAAATGCTGTAATTGTTTTTATTATCATTATTATTCATATTTTTATTAATTAATTTGAATATTTTAAAGTTGAAGTACCTTGGATCTTAGAAGGTAGCATCTACTGTTGAAGTATGACATTTTTACCCAGATCTATGAGATGTAAAAAAAACCCTCTTACTTTCTTCCTTAATAACAATTCTAAGACAGTAGGGCAAGGGCTAGGCAATTGGAGTTAAGTGGCTTGCCCAGGGTCACACAACAAGGACGTCTGAAGTCAGATTTGAACCCAGGATCTCCAGACTCCAGACCTGATGCTCTATTCATTTTGTTAGTAGCTGCCTCCCAGATCTATGAGCTATTACAAATATCCCAGAAAATAAGACTAAGAAAGATTTCTAAGTTAAGAAGTCAACAGTTAATTATTATGTGCCAGGCACTGGGCTAAGCTCTGAGGATACAATGAAAGGCAAAAATCATCCTTGACATCAAAGAGAAGATAACTAGGCACGGGCTAATAACCTCTTGGTCCTTGTTGGTGTAGTAGAGAAAGAGCCAGCCGCAGAAAAAGGAAGCCCTGAGTTCAAGACCTGCCTCTTCGTCTAGAGCCTGGGTCATCAAGAGGTTCCAAGATTAGCTTGCGGTCACACACTTGAAAGATTTCAGAAATAGTCACCGGACCCAAGTCTTTCTGTTTCCAAGGTAGAATCTGGAGTGACTATGTCACACCCCCTCTCAGACGGCATGTACTTACTCTCAGTGAACAGAGTCAGGCCAATTATCACCATAGAAATGGACAGCGTTTCTTTTTTCCAAGAAGTGATTCATCTTTGTTAAATATGCTTTTAAGAAGCTCCCAGGACTAGATGACCTCTCAAATCCCTTCTAGTTCTATAGCCTTGATCTTTTGATCTTTTGTTGATATGACAGAGAAAAACCTGGTGCCCAGATGCCTACTGAGGGGAAATTACTTGGGAGTGCTTGACCCATCTCCCAAATTACTGTTACTCAAAAAGCAATATGGTGGGGCAGCTGGGTAGCTCAGTGGATTGAGAGCCAGGCCTAGAGACAGGAGGTCCTACGTTCAAATCTGGCCTCAGACACTTCCCAGCTGTGTGACCCTGGGCAAGTCACTTGACCCCCATTGCCTACCCTTGCCAATCTTCCACCTATAAGTCAATACACAGAAGTTAAGGGTTTAAAATTAAAAAAAAAAAAGCAATATGGAGGTGATTGTGAACAGAGCTGAGATTTCCCAACTCTTTCTGGACACATACACATTTTTAAAATACCCCCAAATACTAGGTGCCATACTGGATGAGTGTATCTTTACTGGGGTTCCAAGGTAGGGGATGTTCTTTCCTTCCACTCCCAGCCCCCTCCCTACATTGAACCCATAACTCAAGTTTGAGCTTAAATGCTGAGCCTTTCTTGAAGCTAATAGCTACTGGAGAATTCTTTTTTTTTTTAAACCCTCACCTTCTGGCTTGGAGTCAATACTGTGTATTGGCTCCAAGGCAGAAGAGTGGTAAGGGTAGGCAATGGGGGTCAAGTGACTTGCCCAGGGTCACACAGCTGGGAAGTATCTGAGGTCAGATTTGAACCTAGGACCTCCTGTCTCTAGGCTTGGCTCTCAATCCACTGAGCTACCTAGCTGCTGGATAATTCTTAAGAAAATACTTCCAAAAAGAATAAACCAACATAATTTATTAACCAAAACAACAACTCTGACCTTCTGTCTTAGTACCAATTCTGAGACAGAAGAGTGACAAGGGATAATAATGTCTTGGTTCTTGTTGTTGTAGTAGAGAAAGAGCCAGTCTCAGAACAGGAAGCCAAGGCAGGTTTGAGGGTCAGTGACTTGTCTAGGGTTACACAGGTGTTTGAGACACGGGTCCTCCTGACTCTATGTCTGACATTCTACCCACTGTGCTACCTAGCTTCCCCAACATAATTTTAAAAAAAATGTAATTATACTTTATCTGGTCATTTGAACATTCACTTTTTGAATTTCAAATGCCCTCCCCTCCTCCTCTCCCCCACCCACTGAGAAGGCAAGCAATATGATATCAATGATAATAGTGAAGACATTCAAAATATATTTCCATATTAGCCATAAACCAATGTAATTTCAGGACATTTTGTAAAATATACTCTTTTTTAAGTTGGTCACTCAATTTAGTTTTATTTAAGAATGGCCAAAAACCATGGCATGGTGCTGAAATTTTGTAGTCATCTGAGAAGGCAGCAGTGTTGTACAGTGGAATAAGGATTGACCCTGCCATTAGAGGACATGGATTCAATTCTACCTTTTACACTTCACACCCATGAGACTTTAGATAAGTAATTTAACTTCTCTGGGTCTCAGGTGTGTGTGTGTGTGTGTGTGTGTGTGTGTGTGTGTGTGTGTGTGTGTGTGTGTTCACTCATTTCAGTCATGTCCAACTGTTTGTGACCCCATTTGGGGTCTTCTTGGCAAAGATACTGGAGTGCTTTGCCATTTTCTTTCCCAGCTCATTTTATAGATGAGGAAACTGAGACAAAGAAAGTTAAGTGACTTGCCCAGGGTCATGTAGCTAGTAAGTGTCTGAGGCTGGATATGAACTCAGGTCCTCCTGTCTCCAGGCTTGGTGATCTATCCACTGTGTCACCAAATTATCTCAATTCTAAAATGAAGATGTTGGATTAGAGGGTCTCTAAGGTCCCTTTTAGCTCTCTAAGCCAATGATTCTATGATCATAACTAGATGACATTCAATAAGTCGCTTATTCTTGATCTCAGTTTCCTTTGATTAGTTGCTCTGAGATCCCTTGGAGTTCTAGATCTATGATCCTAGCTACATCCTTGGGTGAGTTACTTCTCAATGGACTTCAATTTCCTTATCTGTAAAATGAGAGATTGAACTAGATGGCCCCCTCTTCTGAGACTCCTTCTCATTCTAGAATTATGAGTCTATGTCCTACCTAACTGAGATCATTGTCAGATTGACCACAGGGGGATCAATTTTCCAGCTGCAGAACTTGTTGAGACCATCTCTAAAGTCACAGAGTAGCCATGATAGGAGTTTCTAAACTGATGAGGCTAGATATCCCTGAAGCATCATCATAATGATGAAAGTATTCAGAACTAAAGCTTAAACTTTGTGTTATGGATATGTCTGTGATTCCTCTAGAGGCTGCATAGTGCAATGGACACCAGGTCTGTATGTCTTCATATATGCAGATATCCAAAATGCTGGATGATTAAGGGAACGAAGGTGTGAATAAGAATCCCTCCCATTCCATCCTGCTTTAAGGTTTACAAATGAATAAGTGAATGAATAAGGCAATGAGCCAAGGAGAAAGGGGGAGGAGAGGCCAAATTTATTTTAAAACTGAATGAAATTTTAAATAAAGTAGATTAGGCTGGGGAATCCTCACCAAAATATTATAAAAATAACCCATGAAGCAAAAGGCACGTTTTTAGGCAGCAGAGAACCTTTTGACTGAGTGTTTTTCCCCAGGCTTACTGAGAGTGTTCTTCATCCGCTCCCACTCATTGCCTGGCTCAGAGTTTAGTGGCAGCCTCTGCTTGAGGTGGCATTAAGTGTTTAATCATGCTACTATTGAGCAGAGGAGGAAAAATGAATTAATATAGATGACCATGGAAAGAAAGCATTAGAATTATTCTGTGAGTGTATTATATGATATTAAAAAAAACCAAACCATATATCCTGTAGATTTGTAGTTTCATGGTTGGTGGAATCATTTTCAGTTATACTCGACTCCCCATGACTCCATTTGGTATTT
Source organism: Gracilinanus agilis (assembly GCF_016433145.1). Lineage (NCBI taxonomy): Eukaryota > Metazoa > Chordata > Mammalia > Didelphimorphia > Didelphidae > Gracilinanus > Gracilinanus agilis. The sequence goes on from NC_058134.1 coordinate 236,658,853, forward strand.
TCTTGGCATAGATACTGGGAGGGTTTGTTGTTTCCCTTTCCAGTAGTTTCATATACAAGTTTCTTCTGTTCATGTTTGTTGAGGTATGTGAGGGAGGCTGGATGATTCAATGGAAACAAAAACAAAAAACATCCCTGACTCTGGAATCTGAGGACCTGTGTTCAAATCCTGCTTCTGATGCTTACTACTTGCATGATCCTGAGAAAATCATTTCTTTTCCCTGGGCTTCAGTTACCTCCTCTGTAACCTGAGATGGTTGGATTAGATGGCCTCTGGGGTCCCTTTCAGCTCTACACCTGTGATCTTATAAATTCATATTTTTTAAAAGGAAAAATAAAATATCGTTGCCAGTCTATAAATTGGTTTTGGTTACAGTCATGCCTCACTTTCTCGTTACCCAGACTGCTGAATGATACCCTGCAATATACACTTCACACAGTTAGAAAGTAGTTACCAAGAGACATCCTGCAGGAACTGGCCTTGGTCCTGAAGATCTGGTTTCCAATCTTGCCTTTGCTGACTCCTGACTTTGGATGCCTTCTTTCACCACTCGGTGCCCTAGGCTGCTTTCTGAGACTAGAAACTGCAGAACACATGGATCTGCTGTGAGAGAAGCAATTTTCTTACCGGCGCTTCCCTACAATAATGAAATCACAGGTATAATTAATCTAGTGCCAGAAGTAGGATGGAGAAGTAGATGGGATTCTGGGCTTGGAGTCAGGATTTACAATTTGCCTCTGACATTTAATAGCTCTGTTCTGGTGGTGATGGTGGTGGGGGGGTGAGTTACACTGCTACATAGAGTTCCCATCTTCTGAACCCTCTATGTTGATGAAATGGCAGATATCTTCATTTGGCCGTATAATCTCTCCAAGGTGGCCCATGAGATTTCTTCTTGCCCCCCTGGAATTACTTGATCTGCATTTGTATTTATCTATAAACAAGTTATATTCTCTTTGTAGAATGGAAGAGCCTTTCAGGCAAAGACTTCTTTAGTTTTTTTCCTTTATATATCTGTAGAACTAGAATAGGGGTTCAGCACAGCATATGAGAGTTGTTTGTTCGAGTTCAGAATCATGATCTTCTGCTGGGTAGAGGGGTAGCATGTGGTGAACATGTGGCCCCCAACTCTGGCGCCCCTGGAGAATGATGCAAGGGGGTCTCTCTAGCCACATGTACACCAACCTTAGTTATTTGGATCTTCCTTTAGCCCTAACAAGATATGTATGTTATGATATACTATCTATATTATTATACTGAGTATATTATACTCAACATAAGCAAAACTGGGCTTATATAATCCATATGATAAACTTTTTACATTGGCAAATTAAGAGATCAAGCATATCTCACACATATCTATATTTTGATGTTGTTCAGTTGTTTCAGTCTCTTTTAAGACCCCATTTGGAGTTTCCCTGGCAAAGAACCTGGAGTGCTTTGCCATTTCCTTCTCCAGCTCATTTTACAGATGAGGAAACTGAGGCAAACAGGGTTGAGTGACTTGCCCAGGGTCACACAGCTAGTAAGTATCTGAGGCCAGATTTGAACTCAGGAAGATGTGGCTTCCTGACTCCAGGCCTGTTGCTTTGTACCACAAATCTATATTGCTATATTTCCAAATATATATTGATGCATTTGAGAGTAATAAAAATAAAAATTTGAGTTACTGGAAATTAGGAATTTTTTTGTAACGTGTATTTTCTCTGTCAATGGATATTAATCATTCAAAGGTCTCAAAAGAGATATGGAGTCAAAGGACTGAGTTTCAAATCCTATTAAAAGTCCCTTCCAAACCTACCAGCATAGTACAGGAAAGAAGGCTAGATTTGGAAATAGAGGATCTAGGTTCAAATTCTTTTTCTACTATTTACTGTGCAACCTTGGATAAATTATTTTTATCACTCTGGGCCTCAATTTCCTCATTTTTAAAATGAAGTGATTGGATTAGATAATCTATAGCTCTAAGTTAGATGTCCCTTCCAGCTCTAAAATTAGTGATTCTGTGTAGGCCTGTGACCTGTGGCTTTCTTAACCATAAAAATGGGTATTGGAAGTCTAGGTAAAAGGGTTTTGTATTATTTTTTAAAGCCATCCCTTCTGTTTTAGAATTGATACTAAGTATTGGTACCAAGGCAGAAGAGCCATAAGGTCTAGGCAACAGGGTTAAGTGACTTGCCTAGGGTCTCACAGCTAGGAAGTATCTGAAATTATATTTGCCTCTCAGGCCTGGCTCTCTATCCACTGAATCACATAGCTGCCCCTCATAGTAAACTTTTAATGAATTCTTGTTGACCAATTGGACAAAGCGGACCTTGAGAGAGAACTAGAAAGTCTGGGGAAGTTCATTGACTACTTTGATGATTTTATAGCTCTGAGTCTTCTCTCTTTATATGAATGTCAGGCACTGTCTATCCTTTATATCCCTGATTACTAGTGTTGCTGTTCAGTCATGTCTAACTCTTCATGACCCCATTTGTAGTTTTCTTGGCAAAGATACTAGAATGGTTTGCATTTCCTTCTCCAGCTTATTTTACAGATGAGGAAACTGAGGCAAGCAGGATGAAGTGACTTTTACAGGATCACCCAGCTAGAGTGCAAGGCCATATTTGAACACATGAAGCTGAGTTTTCCTGAATCCAAGCCCAGTGCTCTAGCCACTGTGCCACCTACCTGTCCCCAATGGTTAATACATACCCCAAGGGATGGCACATAATAGACACATAAATGCTTGTTGACTCATTGATCGATTGATAAGGGAGGCTGAGTACTCATTCTAGTGGCTGAGGGGGATACCCAATGAAACAGAGGATAGAAAGAGATGACTTCCTGTTTGCTGTGCCAATTAAGGATTTAGCCTTTAATAGAGACTCTCAAGTTTCCTCTGGAATTCTTTCCACAGGACATCTGCTTCTCCCATCTGAGTGTAGAATGATGTTACTTCCTAATTTGAGTTCTTAAGCAAGCTGTATGAGAATTGATGGACTTTCAAGTTTTATCCAATTAATTTGGAACAGAGGAAGTGAGTTCTTTGTGATGCAATCATTCAAATGTCCTGTTCTTACTGTTTTCAGGATTTCCCTTTGATTTACATGCCCTCACAGAAGACCGCAGTAATCTTAGGAATGAGGAAAAGAACATTATAAGATCAGAATTACAGCATGATAGAACCCTGTGACCTTGAGATCCTACCATTAGGAATTTGCCCCACAGAGCTCTTTGACCAAAAAAAATGCCTTGTATGATCAAAATAGTTATACCAGCATTTTTATGTAGCAAAGAAATGGAAACAAGGTAGATTCCAAATGAAAGGGAAAGTGACTGAAAACATTATGATACTTGGTATTCATGGGATATTACTGTGCTGTAAAAAAATGATGAATACAGAGAATCAGTGGAAGATTTAAATGAACTGATGCAAAGCAAGCAGAGGCAGGAAAGTTTTACGTGTACACATGTTTAATATGTGTATAAAATGATGAGATATTCTTATTCCAACCCTATTCTTTTTTTTTACTTTATACTCTTTTTCACCTTGACCTACCTCATCTAGCTACACCCCAACTTCCCATCCTTAGATGGTTTTGATCATGAAAGCATTCGACATAATAACTACGACCAAGTGAGTGGAAAGAATGATTACCATCAACCAAATATTTTGAAGTTATAATGCCCAAGTTTGGCCCTACAGAAAAGTTATAAGAAGCATGTTCTTCTCCTTCGCAGAAATGGAGATCCAAGAATGTGTAACATTGTACATTAAATCAGAATTTTTTGAGGTTTTCATTGGTTTTGCTTATTTTTCTCCCTCTTCTTCCTTAAAAACAACTTTGTTATAAGGGATGCCTCTCTGGAAGAGAGGAGGAAGGGGATATAGAGAGAAATATAGGTAATGTTTTTAAAAAAGGTATCTATATATTTTAAAAGATCATAAGAACATAGATTGAGAGCTAAAGGTCATTGAGTTCCACCCTCATTTTATTGATGATACTACTGAAACCCAGAGAAGTTAGTTAACATGTCCTAGGTCACATAATTCTAGGATCATAGATTTCATGCTGGAAGAGACTTTAGAGATCAGCAAGTCCAGCTTCCTTACTTAAAAGATGAATCAATGGAAGCCTAGAAGGTTTAAGTAAACTTTCTCAGGTCACTTAGCTAGTACGTATCCAAGGTCAGGCTGGAACCCAGCCTTCATGACTGAATTCATTGTTATAGTGCTATATTGTTGTTTGGTTAATTAGTTGTAGCTGACTCTTTATAACCCCTTTTGGAGTTTTCTGGGCAAAGATACTGGAGTAATTTACTATTTCCTTCTCCAGCTTATTTTCCAAATGAGGAAACTGAAAGCAAACAGGGTTAAGTGGCTTGCCTAGAGTCACACAGTTGGTAAGTGTCTAAAGCTAGATTTGAACTCAGGTCTTCCTGACTCCAGGGGCAGGACTCTAACCATTGTGCCACTTAGACACTCATTATATAGCTACATAGTATTGCTATACTGTACAGCACAAAGTAAGTAGGTATCCTCCAAAGGTACAAGGCATAGAGTATTGGATCTGGCATCAAGAGGACCTGAGTTCAAATCTAGACTTGGGCACATCCTAGTTATGTGACCCTGGACAAATCCCTTAACTTCTGTTGGCTTTAGTTTCTCCATCTATAAACTGGGTATAATCACAGCGGCTACCTCCAAAGCTTGTTGTAAGGACAGAATGAAGTTATATTTATGAAGCACTTTGCAAATCTTAAAGTGCTATGCAAATAATTAGTTATTGTTATTGTTGTTATTTAAGACAAAGCTCCCATATTCGGCTTTAGCCTTCTGTCAACAAGATCTATCCTCTTCATCATGAACAAAGACCCTGGGGTACTTCTGCTGTTGGGCTACAAAACATACCCTTGCCTTCTCCCTCTGATCTATGACTCTCCTCTTTGGTCATGCCAGCCTTTCATAATTTGATGTCCAGTAGGACATCAGTCACTTGGAGTCGGTGCTGTGTTTCCTATTTTTATGTCATGTTTCCTCAGCTGGCATAGTGTGCTTCCTTTCATCTTAGCATCATGAGACCAGTCAGCTCTGTCTGATGTGTTAGAACCAGGCTGACAGCAGCCAGAGAGGGGATGGAGGAGGCTATGGGGCAAGGGTGCAGGATTTTAAGACCTCGGGAACCTTTATTTAGAGTTTGAAGGGACTTTAGAACCCATCTAATCCAATTTCACCAGACTGGGTATGCAGCTAGGAAATGGCCAGATTTGGGATTTGAACTCAGGGCCCCAGGACTCTAGACCCAGCATGCCTTCCACTGGACCACACTGTTTCCCAGGTGGATATCAAGAGCTGTAGTCCTGGGTTAGGACTTTTACACAGCTTTTACACAGCTCTAATGTCTGTCAAGAAGATGGGCTCACTGTTATGTGAAGCAGATTTTTATGAAACCCAAATAAAAAAAATGGATGGAAGAATGCTGTCTACCTCTAGAGAAAAAACTGTTGGAGTCTCAATGCAGGTTGAAGTATACCTTTAAAAAAAACTTATTTTTTTAAACTCTTACTTTCTGTCTTAGTAACAACTCTAAGGCAAAAAGCAAGAACTAGGTAAACAAGAATAAGTGACTTGCCCAAATACACACTGCTAGGAAGTGTCTGAGGGCAGATTTTTCTTTTATTTGAAAATTTTATTTAATTAATTTAGGATATTTTCCATGGTTACAAGATTCATGTTTTTTCCCTCCCCTCCTTCCTCTCCACTCCCACAACCAATGAGCAAATCCACTGGTTTTTACAAGTATCATTGATTAAGACGTATTTTTATATTATTGATAGTTGCACTAGGGTGATTGTTTAGAGTTTACATCCCCAGTCATATACCCATCGACCCGTGTGATTAAGCAGTTGCTTTTCTTCTGTGTTTCTCCTCCCACAGTTCTTCCTCTGAGTGTGGCTAGTTTTCTTTCTCATAAGTCCCTCAGCCTTGCTCTGGATCCTTGCATTGCTGCTAGTAGATAAGTCCATTATGCTCGATTGTACCACAGTGTATCAGTCTCTGTGTATACACAATGTTCTCCTGGTTCTGCTCCTTTCACTCTGCATCAGTTCCTGAAGGTCATTCTAGTTCAAATGGAATTCCTCCAGTTTATTATTCCTTTGAGCACAATAGGATTCCATCACCAACAGATACCACAATTTGTTCAGCCATTCCCCAATTGAAGGGCATACCCTCCTTTTCCAGTTTTTTGCCACCACAAAGATCATGGCTATAAATATTTTTGTACAAGTCTTTTTCCTTATGATCTCTTTGGGGGGTATAAACCCAGCAGTGGTATGGCTGGGTCAAAGGGCAGACATTCTTTTAAAGCCCTTTGGGCATAGTTCCAAATTGCCATCCAGAATGGTTGGATCAATTCACAACTCCACCAGCAATGCATTAGTGATCTAATTTTGCCACATCCCCTCCAACATTCACCACTTTCCTTTGCTGTTATGTTAGCTAATCTGCTGGGTGTGAGGTGATATCTCAGAATTGTTTTGATTTGCATTTCTCTAATTAGGAGGGATTTAGAACACTTTCCATGTGTTTATTGATGGTTTTGATTTATCAGAAAATTGCCTATTAATGTCCCTCTGAGGGCCCATTTGAACCCAGGTCTTCCTGACTCCAGGTCTGGCACATTGTGCCACCTAGCTGCCCCTGTTTCTTTAGTTTTTTTTGTGGGTTTTTTTTGGTTTGTATTTTTTTCCTCCCCAACATGACTAATATTTCTCATTGAGGATGGACAGTTGGAGGAGGACAAGAATTGGAACTGAAAGACTTTACAGCTCTGATCAAGACAGTGATCAAAGATCAAAAACCAACAGATTGTCAGCCATTTTTCAGTCATGTCTAACTCTTTGTGACCCCATTTGGGTTGGAATTTTTTGACAGAGATACTGAAGTGGTTTCCTTCTCTGGTTCATTTTACAGAGGAGAAAACAGAGGCAAATTAGGGTGAAGTGATTTGTCCAGGGTCACCCAGTTCAGTGTCTGGGGGCAGACTTGAACCCAGGAAGATGAGTCTTCCTGACTCTAGACCTCTCAATTACACCTCCTAGCTGCCCCCTCCCAAAGGACACATGATGAAAAACCTTATCTATTTCCAGAGAGACCTGATGAACCATGAGTGCAGATTGAAGCTTTTAAAAAACTAACTTTCTTTTTCTTTTTTAGTCCGTGTTTTCTTCTACAACATAGCTAGTATGGAAACAGTTTGCATGACTTCACATGTATAATTGATATCAAATTTCTTGCTTTCTCAAGGAGGGGGGAAGGACAGGAAGGAAGGAGACAATTTAGAACTCAAAATTTTTAAAAACTACTTTTGGAAGCATGTAGGTGGCTCAGTGGTTTGAGAGCTAGGCCTAAAGACAAGAGGTCTTGGATTCAGATCTAGCCTTAGACACTTCCTAGCTGTGTGACCTTGGGCAAGACATTTTATCCTCATTGCCTATCCTTCACTGTTCTCCTGCCTTGGAAACAATACATGGTTTTGATTCTAAGATGGAAGCTAAGAGTTTTTTTTTAAAGACTGCTAACTTATTAAAATATGCAATTAGAAAATATTTAAGAAAATAATTTAAAAAAACCACTTCATGTAGGAAATTAGTCAGTCAATAAGCATTTATTTATTAATTGTCTAGATCATGGGGGAAATCCCTAATCTCCACTCTCAAAGAGCTCACAGGGATACAGAGATTCTAGGGCATGGAGGTAAGGAAGGAATGCATTTTAGGTATGAGGAAGAGCCCACCCAGAAATGCACTGTTTATAGGGAGCAGCAAATAGGCGGCCTGTATTATAAGTCAAACAGATCTTGTTCCTTACACCGGAATTATTGAAGGATTTAACTGCCTGTATATTGAGAGATAGAAAAGTGGAAAAGGGGGATTGAACAAAGTAGGGGGCTAAGGGCAGGATAAGCTCATGAGATGGAAAAAGAGATGTTACATTTTAAAACCTGAGCTTCCCCAAACTCAGCCTTCATACTCCTTGTCCAGACCTGCCCCTCCCTGCTGCCTCCATGATTGCCGGCAGCTTGTTGGGTGCTCTCATCCATGATGCATACTGAATACCTTACCCAGAAGCTGGAGATGATGGCTTTTTCAAACACTGAAGGGTATGTTTTCCTGCAATGGAGTCCTTAGTGTGGTAGGATTTTTAAGCACAAGAGAGCCAGCCCAGGCAAAATAATGGGGCCCCTTGGGGCCTTCTGTTACTGGGGGAAATTGTGCAATACACTTCTTGTCATTGCTTTTCCAATTTTTGCATTTCTTTCCTTTTTGTGTGTTTTGAAGTGATAGAAATGAGTGGCTTATCATACTGATTCCCAGCCTGCTCTCTACTCTGGACTGCAAGAGGGCCAACTGGGAGTCAATAAATCATGCTACCTTGGTAAACAAAGAGAAGGAAAGCTACCCTACTGCAGAATCCATTAGCTGCTCGAGTTTCCTTTTTCCTCGCTGAGAATGTTGGTTTTGCTTTTGCTTCTTTGGATTATGGAAAAGGTTGACTTGTATGGGATAGCAGCTATAATGCAAGGTGTATGAGTATGGTATATTTGTCATTATATGCCAACCAGCACAATCAAAATGCTAATTAGACTTGCTTCTCAATTCATGTAATCAAATTTTATTCATTGAAGGGTTCAGACAGTACTCTCCACTAAGAACAAACCAGCAACTTGCATTTTAGAGGTTCCAGTGATTTCTCCCTTCCTTCCTTCCTTCCTTCCTTCCTTCCTTCCTTCCTTCCTTCCTTCCTTCCTTCCTTCCTTCCTTCCTTCCTTCGTATCAGTTCTAAGCAAGGGCTAGGGTTAGTGACATACACAGGGCCATATAGCTAGGAACTGTCTGAGACCACTACCACTACTATTGCTACTGCTGCTGCAAGTGCAATTACTGTTACCACCACTATTACCACTACTACCACTGCTACTATTACTATTACCACTGTTGCTACTGCTGCTATTACCACTACTGTTGCTGCTGCTGCTGCCATCACTCCTCTTCCTTCTGCTACTACCATTACTCCTCCTCCTCCCACTACTCCTATTGCTGCTGCTACTACCACCATCACTAGCACTGCCATCGCTCCTCTTCCTCCTCCTCAGGTTTTGATCGGCTTATACTTTCTCTACTTTCCCTCAGCCTCTCTCCTCTCTGGTTGAAGGGCTGGAGAGCAGGTCATTAAATTCCTCCCTGAGTCTTCCTTTATAGAGGGCTCAGCACCTTACTAGTGACTCCATTGTCCATCAGCTGCTCTGCTTGGCTTTGACTCCATAGTCCAGGAGCTGCTGGTGGCTCCTTCCTTCTTCAATTTCCTTTTGTGTGTTGTCTTCACCATTAGACAGCAAGCTCCTTGAGGGCATGGACTTAAGAGTGACAAGGGCTAAGTGACTTGCCCAGGGTCACACAATTAAGAAGCATCTGAAGTCAGATTTGAACCTGGGGCCTCTCCACTTCAGCCCTGGTGCTCTAGCTACCTATCTGCCCCCATGACAGACTGTTAATAAATGTTTATTGAACTGAACTCAGTTGCTATGTACCAGGCATTGTGCCAGGTTCTGGGGCAAAAGACAGAAACAAAAGAGCCCCCGCCCTCCACAAGCTTACATTCTATTGGGCCACCAACAATGCTTGTGTGACCCTGGGAAGTCATTTCACATCTTAGTACTCTCAGTAAGCTAAGACTCTCTCAGGGCTCTCAGCAGCTTTCTAGGACTTTCTAAATGGAACTCTTTAAGTTGTAACAAAAGTGCTGGCCTCTATTTGGAGGGAATTTCTTCACCTGGGAGTTCGTGTCCCAATTAAATGTCAAGTCTGATACCTTGTAAGCAAGTGTTCCTGGTTTTTCCCTCTGATAGAATGTGAGGTTCTTGAGGGCAGAGACTATTTCTTTATCATCGCCATCATCATCATTGTAACATGTATATTTTGCTTTAAGCTTTGCAGAGCAGGGCAATGGGGCATAAATTGGTCCCTGTCTTCAAAGAGCTTACAGTCTCCTGGAATAATGAGGTCAAAGGTTTTGTCTTCCCCTTATGGCTCAGGAGAATCCAACCTTGTACTGGTATAGTCTCTGGAGCTACTGAGTTTAGGAAAGACTCCCCCCCCCCCACATACACACTGTCCCCCATCCTATAGCCCTGCAGCTGCCTTTTATCCCAAGGCTCAGTCAGTGAAAAGGGGGAGTCTCTTGACCACTCTTGGAGACCTACTTCTGACTGCAAAGCTGATCAGAGACTGTTCTGTTCGGTGAGACTCTTTCCCTATTTTTTAAGGCATTTGCTCTGTTTCAAGCACTGGGTTAAGCTCTGGGGAAACAAATATGAAGGCCATGTAGTCCTGGCCCTCAGGGAAATTATATTGAGAGAGAGACAGAGACAGAGAAACAGATGGAGACAGAAAAACACACACACACACACACACAGAGAGAGAGAGAGAGAGAGAGAGAGAGAGAGAGAGAGAGAGAGAGAGAGAGGATACCTTTGTGTCTGTGTCTAGGCCTGGCCAGAGAAGGGGTGTTTTGATTTGGAAAATCTCAGAGATGGCTACTGGACAAATAGAGGAGTAAGTTGATATACTCCTTTCAGTGGCAGTGGTAGTATTTTTGATTTGATTATGACTCCTAAACCCAAAGGCAAGAGAGGTTCACATGGAATACTAAAAAGAGCACTGGTTATGGAGTCAGAGGGGTTGGGTTTAAATCCTTCCTTTGATGCGTAATACCTGTGTGACCTTGGGTGAGTGACTTCCCTTCCCTATGCCTCAGTTTACCTATGTGTAAAATTATTGGGTAGGGCTCATTAGCCTTTAGATCTGTGCTTCTATAATTGTATCTCAGTGACCTGACATACAGTCCATGACCTCCATTTCCCCAGTAGTATCTAGGTTACTCAAAGCTCTAGCAAATTTGGCCACCAAGGAAGCCAGTTGAGAGCCCTTTAGTGATCTGAGAGAATTTGTGAACCTGCTTTCCAAAGTAATAACTTTCTATGAGTCACTTAGGCCCAGGGAAGGATGAAACCAGTTATTACTAATATGGATGATGAGGTCAGATTGAGGATTCAGGAAGAATCTTTTAGCCACAGGACCAAGACAATAGATTAAAAGAGGAGGGCTGAATCCTTAGAGATATCTTAACATGAAATAACTGTGGAGCATCCTTTATTACTCATGATTCCATTAACCCAGCACCGAGGATATTACCTCCAACCCCTTCCCCCCTCACTGATGATTCTTCTGCTTTTCAAACATAAATAAAAGGTTTAGTAGAAACTTAACTTTAAGCATCAACAAAACCAATTAAAATTGTTTTGCAACTATTTACATTTGAATAAATGAATTTAAAATATCCTTTGGTGATCACTGATATACTCTCATTGGGATGGAATTTGACAGAATTTATCTTTTTTTTTTTTTAACCCTTACCTTCCTCCTTAGAATCAATACTGTGTATTGGTTCCAGGGCAGAAGAGTGGTAAGGGCAAGGCAATGGGGGTTAAGTGACTTGCCCAGGGTCACACAGCTAGGATGTATCTAAGGCCAGATTTGAACCTAGGACCTCCCATCTCTAGGCCTTGCTTTCAATCCACTAAGCTACACAGCTGCCTCCAATTTATCTTCTTTCTTTAAAAAAGAGGGTTGTTTTGGGGGACAAACATTTGTTGAGTGCCTGCTGTGTGCCAGGTTCTCTGAGAAGCACTTTGCAAATAATATCTCATTTCATCCTCACAACAACTCTGGGAGATGAGTGTATTATCCCCATTTTAAAGATGAGGAAATGGAGGCAAACAGAGATTAAGTGACTTGCCCAGGGTCATATAGCTAGCCATTATTTGAGGCTGAATTTAAATTCAGTTCTTCCCAACTCTAGACCCCGTTCTCTATCTACTATACCACTTAGCTGTTTGAAAGGTTATGTGATTCAAAGAATAGATTGAAGATGAGAAGCCACAGGTTCCAATCCCTCCTCTGACCCTAGATAAGACACTTAACCTGTTGTTTGTTGTGAAAATCTAATGAGATAACATTTGTGAAGGACTTTCCAAATGTTAAAGCACTATAATATAATGTTAGGATTATTATGATATTGAGAAAGCAAAGATATCTAAATGTGGCACCACACTTACTGTCCCAAACTCTCCTCCATGTGCCTCTTGCTCTAATCAAACTGGACTATTTTTGGTGTTCTTGGAAAAATATTAGTCAATGTGTTCCAGTACAAGGCGGCATTCAAAAGATGGTTTACAGGTTGGCTTTAACTTTCTGCATCCTCAGTGTCCTCATCTGTGAAGTGGAAATAATCAGACTTGTGCTCCCTTCCATACTGGGTTTTTGCTGTGAGAACATCCCAACAATAGTAACAACAAAATATAGAAATGTGCATTATCAGGGGCAGCTAGATGGTTCAGGGGATTGAGAGTCAGGCTCAGAGATGAGAAGTCCTGGGTTCAAATTTTGGCCTCAGATACCCCCTAGCAGTATCACACTGGGCAAGTCATTTAACCCCCATTGCCTAGCCCTTACTGCTCTTCTACCTTTGAACCAATACTCAGTATTAATTCCAAGGCAGAAGGTAAGGGTTTCAAAAAAAGAAATGTGAGTTATTGTTATTATTGTTGTCCACTATCTTCATTTTACAGAGGAGGATATTGTATTCTAGAGAGCTTAGTGACTCATCCAAGGCCATATGGTAGTAGACTTGTAACCTGACTCTTGATTTCTTAACTTTCATTCAATACTCTTTCTGTTATACTACCTTGTTCTCCTCTTTATTTTCTTTTTTTAAGACTGGACCTCTGATTTCATTGGTATAAGGCCATGTTGGTGAACCTATGGCATGCGTGCCAGAGGAGGATGCTTTCTTCCCCCTCTCCATGTGCATCTGAGGACATTTCTCCCATCACTTGCCCCTCTTCCCAGCTGCCCAATGGGAGCACTTCCTCTTCCCCTGTCTGGGGTAAGGGGGCTCACATGTGGTGTGAGACTTGTCATTTGGACACTCGTTCTCTAAAAGGTTTTCCATCACTGATATAAGGGAACCTCTAGTGAGGAAATATCCTTTACTAATGCATGTTGCCATTTCCCTCTCCAACTCGTCTTACAGATAAGGAAACTGAGGCAAACAGGGTGAAGTGACTTTCCCAGGGTCATACAACTAGTAAATATCTGAGGCCAGATTTGAACTCATGAAGATGAGACTTCCTGTCTCCAGGTTTAGAGTTCTGTGTACTATGGAGCCATCTAGCTGCCCTTAACCAAGTCTTTAAGTATCAGAAATACCAGGGCTTCTGGGACTACATTAATGTAAATGAAGACAGATGTAAACCAACTTTAGACATGGTCATGTACAATAATTGATTTTTCCTTGGTGAAGTTTTTCTGGTAGCAAAAAACTGAAAACCCATTGGTTGCCCATACATAGAGGATGGCTGCCCAAAGTGGGCTAGATGAATGGAACTGAATATTATTACTGTATAAGAAATGACAAATAAGAGATCTTCTGAGAAACGTGGAAAGACTTGAAAGAAGCGATGCTGATATAACGTTAGACACTTGTGATATATTGGCTAATTTTGCTAAAACGTTTTCCCTCTCTTGTTTATTCTTTCTCATGAGGGTGGCTCTCTGGGAGGGGAAGAGAGAGGAATCCTTTGGGAAATGTTGGTGATAGAGAAGCAAGATATCAATAAAAATTTATTGGGGGCAGCTGGGTAGCTCAGTGGAGTGAGAGTCAGGCCTAGAGACAGGAGGTCCTGGTTCAAACCCGGCCTCAGCCACTTCCCAGCTGTGTGACCCTGGGCAAGTCACTTGACCCCCATTGCCCACCCTTACCAATCATCCACCTATGAGACAATACAGCGAAGTACAAGGATTTAAAAAAATTTATTGTTGAGAAAGAAACTGAAAAAAAAGAAAGATGAAGGAGAATGATAAAAGTGACTCGTCTTGGAACCATTTTAAGCTGTTAAAGCTTACGTCCCAGATGCTAGTTCCTTTTTTCTCATTGTAGCTCTAGAATCTAACACAAAGTAGATGCTTAATATAGGCTTGTGGTGGGGCATGTGGTAATAGAGTGGATAGAGCACCAGGCCTGGAATGTGGGGTGCTGAGGGCTTGTTTTCAAATCTGGCCTCAGACTCTTCCTAGCTATGTGACCCCAGGAAAATCACTTGAACCCAATTGCCTAGTCCATGCCTTTCTGCTTAGAATTGACACTAAGACAGAAGGTAAAGTATTAAGGACCAAAAGAAAGCAAAGGCGAAGAGTTTTCCTGAAAACAAATGAATACTTGAACTCTTTGACATCCAGTGGAAAGTTGAGGAAGCTCTCATTGTTATTCAGTCATTTCAATCATGCCTGATTCTTCATGACCTCGATGGGGATTTTTTTTGGCAGAGATACTGGAGTGCATTGCCATTTCCTTCTCCAGATCATTTTTCAGATGAGGAAACTGAGGCACACAGGATAAAGTGACTTGCCCAGGGTCACACAGCTAGGAAGTGACTGTAGTCAGACTTGAACTCAGGAAGATGAGTTCTCCTGACTCCAGGCTTGGCGCTCTATGAACTTGGATGCCATTTAGCTGTCCTGACCAAGCTCTTAAAGCACCATAAATATAGGGGTTCTCTGACTACATTGATATAAATGAAAACAGATGTAAAAGGCAGCAGGCCAACTTGGAGTGCAAGGATTAGGCTTGGCCTCAGAGAATAGATAAATAAGACGTCCCTCCTGTCAGTGGGGGAGGGGGGGGAAGGAGCTACAGCTGGGGAATGTTGCCTTTGCTGTTTCATGAGGAATTTGGGTACTTGGTTTGAATGTTGAGAAAGAAGGTTGTGGGGTGGGGAATGGAGTTAAAAATAAATAGTCAGAGGGGCAGTCAGGTAGTTTAGTGAATATAGAGCCAGGCCTAGAGATGGGAGGTCCTGGGTTCCAGTCTGACCTCAGACACTTCCTGGCTGTGTGACCCTGGGCAAGTCACAAAACCCCCACTGCCTAGCCCTTATCACTCTTCTTCCTTGGAACCAATACACAGTAATAATTCTAAGATGGAAGGTGAGGGTTTAACAAATAAAAATAAGCAGAGGGCTGTGTTTAATCATATAAATTTGGCATCACCGTCAAGGATGAATGGCAGGGGAGAGAGAATGGAGGCAGAACTCATTTCCAGGAGCATAAGACCGTAGAATTTGAAGCTGAGCCCCTTATAGATATGACCTCACCAGTGCAGGAGGGGCTCAGGGGTAGAGTGAATGGTTGGTCAGTTCTTGGCTGGTCACCATCTGGCTACTTCAGTGTCTGCAATCTATTTCCCTGCTTTGCCTGGTGACTCCACTTTAATTAAATGATATGATGCAGCACTGAACTGAATCAAGATGGCAACAACAAGGGTGCCCCCCCTACCCCATGTGACTAGTGTTATAAAAGAAAAGGGGGCAGTCTGGATACTACCACTATTAGGCTGGTTATTAGTAGTAGTGATCTGAGATATTGATCTAAGGAAGCTTTGGTTTGGTTCCCTAATGGCTGGTGCAGGGACCCCCGAGTCCTGCCACCCAGCTGGATGATACAATAACTGCCCTTCTTTATAACAGTGCCCAGGCAGGATCCCTAAAGGTCTATAGATGGGTAACCCTTTCAGGTCCCACCTGGGGTTGATTGATTATTGGTATTGTGTTGCTCCCTCCCCAGAGTGGTGATGGAATAACTACTCCAGGAAGGTACTTAATCACTTTATCTATGTTATTTAACAAGGGAAAGGAATGATCAGGAATGGGTTGGGAATAGGTGACCCTATCACTAACTCTATGGCAATAATCCCTCAGGACTGTAGGCTGTTCAGTAATGCTGGCTTGTTCTTCACCCCCTCTGGCTCAGCCTGGCTACAGCCAAACCAGAGTAAGCAGACTGTCTGGATGATGCAAATATTGATGATATCTCTCTCAGCTTCTTACTGCTAGTTGTTTGCTACAGCCTTTGGGAAATTCCACCCTTCACCACCCTCTTCTTCTTCTCCTACCCACTTCCCGGATCCCCCTGGGCCCAGGGTACCTAAATATCTAGAGATGGTTTAGGTGCCTAAATATCTAGGGATTCAGAGAGAATCCAAGGATGCACAGTCAGACCCACAAATGTGCAAGGCAAGAGTTTAGGCAAGGCTCAGCCAAGGCAAAAGCCAAGGTCCCCAAAGACAAGGGGTCCAAGAGTCCCTGTCAGGGGGCTGCCAGGATATTTATATCCTTTCTGGCCAACTGCCTTTCCTCCTGTCCTCATGGCCTCTGGGAACATTTCGATGTCCAACTGTCTTCACCTGTCAATCAAGGTGTGACTCTCAACTCCCAGAGTTTGAATATGACACTAGCAATGGTCTTGTTCATCTGGGGTCTGGAATGACTATTTTGGCATCCTTGGCAAGGCCATCGAAGTTTATGTCTGATGCCATTTTTTAAAAGCCTTACCTTCTGTCTTAGGATCAGTACTGAATATTGGTTCCAAGACAGAAGAGTGGGAAGACCTGGACAGTGGGGGTTAAGTGACTTGCCCAAGGGACACATAGCTGGGAAGTGTCTGAGGTAAGATTTGAACCCAAGACCTCCCATCTCCAGGCCTGGCTGTCTATCTACTGTACCACCTAGCTGTCCCCTTGTTGGCATTAAGAAAAAACAAACAAACCCTACTTTCTGCCTTAGTATCAATTCTAAGGCAGAAGAGTGGTAAGGGCTAGGCAATTGGGGTTAAGTGACTCTTCCAGGGTCATACAGCTAGGAAGTGTCTGACAGATTTGAACCCAGGTCCTTCTGACTCCAGGTTTGGTGCTCTGTCCATTGTGCTACCAAGCTGCCAGTGTATAATAATCTTCTAAACTCAATTTATTTGATGACTCCCAGACATAAGAACATTCCTGGTAGACCAAGGGACTTGGCATGGACCCTGTTTCCCTTACATTGCCTTTGCCATGTGTCTTGGTCTCAGAAGAGCTGATTCTCTGTGTTGCAGTGAAGCTGATGAGTGGCTGAGACTGTGAACCGAAGGTCTGGAATCTGGTTTTTAATACTGCTGCCATCTCACCGGACAGGCCTCTCCAGTAATTTCCTCTTGAATCTCAGGTGTGTTTGAGGCTCATTTATTGAATAATTGAGGTCCTAGTTAAGGGAAGGGACACTATTGGACTAGGAGGAAAAACACCCAACAGTGTGCAAACCTACATAGCCTCTTAGTGTCCTGTGCCTTGGGTTCCTCATCTGGAAACTGAAGGAGCTGGACTAGGTAGCATCCAAGGTCCTTTCTAGCTCTGGACCTAGTAACCTTTGAACACACACCCAGAGCTGCAGGAGCTTGTGCCGTATCTTTCCCAAAGCGGACTGCAAGCTCCTTGAGGGTAGACGCCCTTTTCCTCTCTGTCATGGGATCCCCAGAGCCCAGCGCACTGCCTAGCACACAGTAGGTCCTCAGGAAAGGCTTGTGGCTTTGAATTGAAAAGGAGAAAGTTTTGGGCAGAGGCTTTCTTGGAGAACAAATATATCTTTGAACTGTATGCATGACCCACAGAGGAAAGCTGTCCAAGTGCACTTTCAGTCATACTAAGGCAGGATGACCAGGGGTGATGGGAGGACTGTGAGACTTGGGGCAGTGTCCTGGGTTTGAGGCCAGGGGTCTTCATTCATTAGCTCTTTGATCCTGGGCAAGTCACTTAACCAGTCTGGACCCCAGAGGTGTCCTCAAGATTAAATGGGGGCTGCTAATGTCTATGTACTCGGCCAGCTGAGTTTGGAACGAACGGTCTCTGGCTCCAAATCTGATGCGTTATACTCTATGTGTTCACAGTGCCTCTCATTTGAAATATTTTTTAAACCATATCATAGGAACACAGAAGGCAGACCTAAAACTGGAAGGAACCCCGGAAGGCAGCTAGTCCAACCCCGTCATTTTGGAGATGAAGAAGCTAAACTGAGGCTTGGAAAGAAGTGGCTTGCCGAAAGGTCACAAACAGATCGAAGGATCCTGGTCGTCTAGGCGGTGCAGTAGATAGAGCACCAGCCCTGGAGTGAGGAAGACGCATCTTCTTGAGTTCAAATCCAGCCTCGGACACTAGCTGTGTGACCCTGGGCAAGTCACTTCACCCCCAATGCCTCGCTTTTACCACTCTTCTGCCTTAGAACAAATACATAGTACTAATTCTAAACCGGATGGTGAGGGTTCTAAAAAAAACAACAAACAAGCTGGAGAAAGAAATGGCAAAACCCTCCAGTATCTCAGCCAAGAAATCCCCAAGTGGAGTCATCAAGTTGGATGTGACGGAAATGACTGAACAACAGTAAAGTTCGCACGAGAAAGAAATGAGAGAGTGATTAGACCAGCACTTTCTCCGCTCTACACTGGAGAGCCTGCATTCTTTAATCAATGAAAACAATCCATTTTGGGCAGAGCAGTTCTTAAGCAAAGTTGGAGTCCACAGTGAACAGACTGATCACGGGGAATCAAGGGCCTTGGCTGCCTTCATCGCCTGCTAAAACCCCCCAATAAATCTCACCACTGGCAGGTAGTACCCGCAGTTTGGGGTTTTAATATCTTCTTTATTCTCATTCTTTTTGGTTATTTCGCAAAAATAAAAGAAATGGGAAACACCACCGCATATCCTCCAAAAATAGGGTTTGTTCCCCCAATTCCATGTGAAAGCAATTTTTAATATTCATTTTCTACACGTTTGAGTTCCGGATCCAGGACTCCAACCCATTTTGAAGAGCTCCCTCAGTCCCTGGGAGCTGGAGGGGAACTGGGGGAGGGGAGGCGTGCATGACCATTTTGTCCTTTCTGGTGTACTGGACCAACGAGAATGGCAGCCCCATAGGGAGCCGTGACCCGGCCGCCCGTGTGAAACGTTTGTTTGCTTGAACCCCAGGAATCTGAGAAAGAATGCCGGCTGTTCGGCAGCCCAGCGTCGCTGCTGCCCATCCACAGGGGCAGTTTTTCTCGGTTTTAGAAGAAAAAGAATGCCCAATGGGTAGCTTTTGTGTCTCCGTCCCCTTTGTCTCCTAATAGATTCCTCCCCACCCAGCGGGGCATCTGATTCCAAACCCATATCCCTATCCACTGAGCCACCTAGCTGCTAGCCCCTTCCCCCATTTTAAATTGAGAAACCCAAGGGAGGCAGAGGATAAGTGACTTCCCCAGAATTCCACAGCTAGGAAGTGTCTGAGGCCAAATTTGAACTTAACTCCTCCTGTTCCAGGCCTGGATCTCTATCCACTGAGCCACCTAGCTGACCCTCCCTTCATTTTATAATTAAGGAAACTGAAGGGAACAGAGAATAAGTGACTTCCCTAAGGTCTCACAGCTAGTAAGTATTTGAAGCCAGATTTGAATTCAGGTCTTTCTGACTCCAGCCTAACACTCTATCCACTCAGCTGCCTCATAGCATAGGTTCAGAATCTTAGAGGTCATCCCCTCATTTTACACAGGAGGAAATGGGTCAGGAAAGGTTCATTTACTAGCTTAGGGTAACACAGCTAGGAAGCATGGGAGGTAAGATTTGAATTCAGGTCTTCCTGATGTCAAACCCAGTGTTCTAACCATTCTACAACTGAGCCACATCTCATAGGGATGCAAAGAAGGAAGAGAAGTGTATGCCCTTATTTCTCCCTAGACCTGAACTTTATCATTAGAGTGATTCATGTTGAAACTCCATCAGTGTTTTTCCAACAAAATAAATAAATCAGTAATGAATGTTCCTGGGCTTGCTTAACACTTTGCCAAAGCTATCATGTGTCATCTCCACTTCTATATTGGGTGGTCTGAAGGATCCTCAGATATTCAGTCCTAGCATGGTACTGATACCCTAGTTGTGGAGCAGAAGACAGAGCACTGAGCTTGGAATCAAGAAGATTCCTCTTCATGAGTTCAAATCCAGCCTCAGACACTTATTAGCTATGTGACCCTGGGCAAGTCACTTAACCCTATTTGCTTCAATTTCCTCATCTATAAAATGAACTGAAGAAGGAAATGGAAAACCACTCCTGTATCTTTGTCAAGAAGACCCCCAAATGGGGTCACAAAGAGTTGGACACAGCAGATAGGTATCTCAGTGGATTGAGAGCCAGGCCTAGAGATGGGAGGTCCTGGGTTCAAATCTGGCCTCAGACACTTCCTAGCTATGTGACCCTGGGCAAGTCACTTAACCCCCATTGTCTAGCCCTTATTTCTCTTTTGCTTTGGAACAAATACATAGTATTGATTCTAAGGTGGAAGGTGAGGGTTAAAAAAAAAAAGAACAAAACAGTTAGGCATGACTGAAAATGACTGAAAAAGAACAAATAGTAAATAATTCCCCAGACCTTCAAGGTGCTGTTAGAGGGAAATCAGAGAGAGGAGGAAGTACCAAGGCAGAGGCAGTCTCCTCCTTTCTCTGATTTCCCTATAACAGTGCCATGACTAATACCAATGTGAATCCTCTTTCCCTTTACAATGGTAGATTCTCCTCCATGCCTTGAAGTCTTTGAGTTGTCACGGCTCAAGAATTTCTCAGCCTTGACCATCCTGGTGATTTGCCACTTAAAACTGAGAGAGGCTGGTCCAGTGTTGCTGCTATAGTCAGCCATGAGGCCACACACACCAGGATGAGTCTTTCCACTTGGTGGGAACTGTCATAGCTCATGCTCTGCTAGTGTGACCTTCAGGAACCCAAGATCATTGCCACAGCACAGTGGGGCATCAGAGGAGGAGCTCAGAGGCAAATGATAGATCTGGATCACAGGGTCAATTATTCAGGGCTGGAAGGGACCTCAGAGGCCATCTTATCCAACTTCTTTGTCTTTACACATGGCGTAACTGAGGCTCAGGGAATCACAAGACCCCAGATTAAGAGCTGAAAGGAACTTCTGAGGCCATCTAGTTCAACTACCTCACTTTGTAGAAGAGAGAAACTGAGGTTGAGAGAATTATAGGTCTGGGACTGGAGTGGGGTCTCAGAGCATATCTCTTCTACTCCCCTCATTTTGTAGGTGAGGAAATGAAAACCTAGAGACTTTGAGTGACTTACTAATGGTTCCACTGGGTCAGAGCTGCAGTTCCAAACCAGGTCCCTGCTTCTAAACATAAAGCTCTCTATTGCATGCTTTTCTTTTCCTGATCCTGTTATTTCATTAGCATAGGTCCATAGGGCCATAGATCTAACACTGGTAGGGACTTCAGAAGTCCTCTAGTTCAACCTGTCATTTCTGAAATGAGGAAACTGAGTCCCAAGGAGGTTATGATTTGCTCTAGGTCACAGCAGTATAGTGCACTTTTGCTGAGAAACTTCCCCTTTATTAATGTCTTCTCTGCAATGGGTAATCTGAGAGTTGCCTGCGGCATTGAGAATTTGAGACATGCAACCAGTATGTGTCAGAGGCAGGATCTGAACTCAGGTCTTTGTGGCTCTGGGACCAGCTCCCTATCCACTGAGCTATTACTGTTAATGATACAAGCTCTAATTCTTGCTGTGTATTCTTTGGTAATGAGCCAAAACTTCTGACTTGGTATTTGCTTTGCTACTTTGTTGTGACCACACGACAGATCCAAAGAACTGCCCACCAGATGTCCACCATTTTGAATGCTATTGCCAAGATATAATGCTTTGCTTCTGAGAAGAGATCTTTGCCCTCCTGGTGGCCATCTGTTGTCTTTCTGAGCAGGATGATAATGTTCCCTGGTTGGTCTCTTGTAGAACACTATATATTTCAAGGCCCTTTTCTGTAATTAGAAACAATAGCACACACCAACGTATAGTTGGAAAGTCCTTGAACCTTTGGACTATGCTCCCCAGAATTCCCTTCATCTCCCAGCATTCCTTTCCCTGCGCCCCCACGCTTGCCTACTTGCTTGTTTGTTTATAAGTTCTGTAATCTCCTCCCTCTTCCTCTCTTCTTCCATGTGAGTGGCCAAGATGAGGTCCCTCTAGTTTTAATAATAAACTTTATAAATATTAAACTTGGAGATATTGGATATTAATTTTTAAAATTTATACCAGTGAGTTATTTATGATGGCAAGGCTAATTCAGAAGCTGAGACCTTGATATTCTTTGACAGTCAAAGTTTGGACTTTGCCACTTTAGATTGATATTCAGATTGGAAGATTTACAGAGCTGGGGCATTTACCTTTTCTGTTTCATGGGCAGAGCTACAACTAAGGTGGTGCTACTGGGACTTTGCCCCCAGATGTGGAAATTTAAAGGGTGCTTACAGTACTTTCTTAGAATGATTTCTTCTCACCTGGAGGTTACCTTTCTACACCTTAGTCCAGACTGTTCCTCCTTGAAGCATCCTGGGATACTTGGATGGTCACATCCCAAGGGTCCAACCCCTCACTCCTCTCACACCGGTCCCCAGCTCTGCTCTCTCATTCTCCTTCTGTTGCCTCAGGTGCAAAGATTTTGTTACAGCTCTGTCCAGAGGCCTGTCACAGTGCCTAAAATTCCCTTGGAGATAATACTCTGAGTGAATGTGTCAGTTTGAAGATATCACTGTAAAATACACATTACTTTCAAAATGCACCATATCGGCCCATGAGCACACATTCACACATCAGCAGGGATTCTCTGTCAGAGAGCAGGACCCTGCAGAAAGAAAACACTGCGAGTGTTATGGTTTCAGCAGAGAGAGCACTCGATTTAGAAACAGAGGACCAGGATTTGGACCTTTGCCCCACTCCCTACTATCTGAGTGACCTTGGGAAAGTCACATAACATCTTGGGGAATTAATTTCCTCACATTTATAAAATAAGAAGATTGAACTATAGGATCTCTTTGGGCCTTTCCAGTTTTGAATCTAATATTATAAACAATGTATAATTATAAACAAATATATATATATATAAACAAATGTAGAATAAATGAATCCTATGATAAATTGGGAGGAAGAAGCCATGCATAGCATTGACTGTTCGTAGGTAGGGCAGGGAAGAGAGAAGTAAGCTTAGATGGGAACCTTTAGGGGCTTGAAGCCAATTAGCCTTGGGATAGGTAGTACCAGCAAGGAGAAAAGAAGATTGAGGAATGATGAGGTGCTATGGGAAATGATTACCTTTATCTTCCTCCCAATTCTGCCCATGATTAGGCCTCCTGAAAACCCATGGACTTCTCATTGGTTTGCTCTATTCTTTGTAATGAAAGGAAAGGGCCTTGGGATCTCTAATGTTCTCTTATAGAGACCAACCATGGGGCCCACGGATCTCTGTCCAGTGTTTTGACCCACCAGTTTTGAAGAATTAGATAATTTAGTTTCCAATTAATTTTAAATTTGCCTTTCCATGGACCCTTATTAATCATAATTTTAATTGCATTATTATCTGCTGAAAAAGCTGTACTTATTATTTCTGCTTTTCTGCATCTGTTTGCAATATTTCTATGCCCTAGTACATGGTTGATTTTTGTATATGTTCCATGTACTGCTCCCTTTTTTATCCCTGTTCAATTTTTTCCACATATCTATTAACTCTATTTTTTCTAACATTTCATTCACTTCCCTTCTTTCTTATTCATTTCTTGGTTTAATTCATCTAGTTCTGAAAGGGGAAGGTTGATATCCCTCACTAATATGGTCTTAATATTTATTTCTTCCTTAAACTCCTGTAATTTCTCCTTTAGAAATCTAGATGCTATACTATTTGGTGCATAAATGTTTAGTAATAATATTACTTCATTGTTTGTATTACCTTTTAGCAAAATGTAATTTCCTTCCTTATCTCTTTTAATCAGATCAATTTATACTTTATCTTTGTCTAGTATCATGATTGCTACTCCTGCTTTTTTTACTTTATATGATGCATAATTAATTCCACTCCACTAAATCAATTGTACAAAAAAATCAAGCCATTCTCCAAATTATAAATGGGCAAGGGGTGTGAATAGGCAATTTTCAGATAAAGAAATCAAAACTATCAGTAAGCACATGAAAAAGTGTTTTAAATCTCTTATAATTTGAGAAATGCACATCAAAACAACTCTAAGGTACCACCTCACACCTAGCAGATTGGCTAAAATGACAACAAAAGAAAGTAATAAATGTTGGAGGAGATGTGGCAAAATTGAGGCATTAATGCATTGCTGGTGGAGTTGTGAATTGATCCAAGCATTCTGGACGGCAATTTGGAACTATGCTCAAAGGGCTTTAAAAGACTGCCTGCCTTTTGATCCAGCCATACCACTGCTGGGTTTATACCCCAAAGAGATAATAGGGAAAAAGTCTTGTACAAAAATATTTATAACTACACTCTTTGTGGTGGCAAAGAATTGGAGAGTGAGGGAATGACCTGCGATTGGAGAATGGCTGAACAAGTTATGGCATCTGTTGGTGATGGATTACTATTGTGCTAAAAGGAATAATGAACTGGAGGAATTCCATGTGAACTGGAATGACCTCCAGGAACTGATAAAGAGTGAAAAGAGCAGAACCAGGAGAAGATTGTACACAGAGAAGGATACACTGTGGCACAATAAAATGTAATGGACTTCTCTACTAGCAGCAATGCAATAATCCAGGACAATTCTGAGGGACTTATGAGAAAGAACACTATTTACATCCAGAGAAAGAACTGTGGAAGTAGAAACACAGAAGAAAAACAACTGTTTGATCACATGGTTCAATAGGGACATGATTGGGAATGTAGACTCTAAGTGATCACCCTAATGCAAATATTAATACTATGGAAATAGGTCTTAATCAATAACATATGTAAAACCCAATGGAATTACTCATTGGCTATGGTGGGTAGGGGGTTGGGAGGATAGGAG
Organism: Gracilinanus agilis; assembly: GCF_016433145.1. Classification (NCBI taxonomy): domain Eukaryota; kingdom Metazoa; phylum Chordata; class Mammalia; order Didelphimorphia; family Didelphidae; genus Gracilinanus; species Gracilinanus agilis. The sequence goes on from NC_058134.1 coordinate 236,683,657, forward strand.
GGAAAGAACATGGATCATGTAACCATGGAAAAATATTCTAAATCAATTAATTAAATAAAAATTTTCAACTAAAAAAATAAAATAAAATAAGGTGAAGTCACTGAAAAAAAAATCAATTCTGCTCCAGCTTTTACCTTGCATCTGTGTGTGTCATCCTGCCTCAAATGTATTTCTTGTAAACAATATATAGTAGGATTCTGGTTTTTAATCCACTCTGCTATCCACTTCTGTTTAATGGGTGAGTTCATACCATTCACATTCAGCATTATGATTACTAATTATGTATTGCCCTCCATCATATTATCCCCTTTAGATCCTGTTCTATTCCCTTTCACTCTGTTGCTCCTCACCAGTATTTTGCTTTTTGTCACATACACCACCCCAACCCCCTGCAATTTCCCCTCCTTCCAATTATCTCCCCCTTCCCTTGTCTTATTTCTCTTCTACTTTTCTGTAGGGTAGGGTAGAATTCTATACCCCACTGAGTATAATTGTTTTTCTCTCTCTGAGCCAGTTATGATGAGAGTGAATTTTAAGTATTGCCTGTCACCACCCTTAACCTTCTCTCTCTGTAATAATTTTTCACACCTCTTTATGTCATATAATTTACCCCATTCTATCTCTCCCTTCCCTTTTCTCTTAGTGCAACCCTCTCTTTCACCTCTTGCTTTTTAAATATCATTCATATGCATACATATCATACATATAATATCATTATATTATTCCATATCATCACACTTACATATATATCATAACATTATATGTCATCATATAAATCATATCACCATAATCAGCTTACTTCCTTACCTCTTTTTGATAAATTCCTTACTATCTTCTCTACTACTAGTAGTAATTTTTGAGAATTACAGATATCCTCTTTCCATGTAGACATAAATATTTTGACCTTAATGAGTCCCTTAATATTTTTTCTTTTTTATCTTTTTTGGACTTCTCTTGTGTCTTGTGTTTGAACTTAAAATTTTTTGTTTAGGTCTGGCTTATTCCTCAGGAATACTTGGAAATCTTCTATTCTATTGAATATCCATTTTTCCTCCTGAAAGAGTATACTTAGTTTTACTGGATAGGTGACTCTGGATTATAAACCCAGAGTTTTCACCTTCCTGAATATTATATTCCATGCTGTTCAATCCATTAAAGTATAAGCCTCTAGGTCCTGTATGCTACTGATTGTAGCTCCATGGTATTTGAATTGTTTCTTTCTGGCTGTTTGAAGAATTTTCTCTTTAGTTTGGTAGCTCTTGAATTTAGCTATTACATTCCTGGAAGTTGTGATTTGAGGATTTATTTTTGGAGTTGATCTGTGAATTCTTTCCATTTCCATTTTATTTTCTTGTTTGAAGATCTCTGGGTAGTTTTCTTTGATAATTTCTTATAATGTGATGTCCACGTTTTTTTCTTGATCATGGCTTTCAGTAGTTCAATAATTCTCAAATTGTCTCTCCTAGATCTATTTTCTAGGTTGGTTATTTTTTCAATGAAAATTTATGTTTTCCTCTGTTTTTTCATTCCTTTGATTCTGTTTTATTGTTTCTTGGATTCTCATGAAATCACTTGTTTCTAATTGGTCATTTCTGATTTTTAAGGCCTGATTTTCCTCTATCAGTTTTTGGTTCTCCTTTTTCAATTGGCCTATTCTTGCATCACTTTCATTTCTCTTTCCCACTTTCCATCTTCCTCTCTTAATTGGTTTTTGAAGTCTTTTTTGAACTCTTCCGGAATCTGTGTTCAATCCATATTTTTTCTTTGGACTATGTGGGTGTTTGCTTTGTTTTCTCTGTCCCCTTCTGTGTCTATACCTTGCTCTTTGTCTCCATAAAAATTCTTTAGAGTTAGGTGTTTTTTTGGTTCTTTGCTCATTTTTCCTTTCTAATTTATAGGTAGACTATTTTCTGGGGAATTGGGGTACCCTCTTAAACTTCAGTCTATCCTTGATGCTATTCTCAGCTTATTTTCTGGGTTTTTATCAGTTTCATTTCTTGGAGGATGATGTGATGGTCTGAGGGCTGAGAGTTCTGAGACCCCACCTCCCCATACTGATTCAATTGACCCTTGAGATCCTGATAGCTCAAAGACTTGCCTTAGGCTTGGTTGTAAGCTTTTGGTCTTACTTTGATCTTGATCAGGTCAAGAATTTCTTAAATTGTAGCCTCGGGCTCGATCTTAGGTTCCAAACCCTGGATAGCAGATGTGGGATTGGGGTGTGTGGCTTGCTCTTGGCTTGCTCTTCTCTCCTTGCTAACAGCCTCTTGTTGACTCTGTTCCCCTCTCACCCCAGTGCCCTAGATGTTTTCTCCTTCCTTTTGGGTTTTTCTTTTCTTGAAAGTTATTTCACTCTTTCTCCTTTTTTCTTTATTTCCTGTATTTCTTCTTTCTTTCTTTCACTCCTGTATTCTTTTTGTGGCAATATTTAAATGTTTGTTGGAGAGGATTCTCGTGGTGACTCTGGGGCAGCTCTGGTTTACTCCTTCATCTTGGTTCTACCTCTAGAAGTCTCTAGCCACCTCTGTCCAGTGTTCTGAGCATCAATATCAGAGCAGGGATATTAGGAGCTGCCAAACTTAGTTGTATTGAGGAAAAGAAAAACAATGAGGAAAAAGGTAACCCCAGATCACCAACTTGTAAGAATTTTGAGAGCCACATTTTGTATAATTCTTTTTTTTTGGACCCTTAACTCCTGTCTTAGAATCAATACTATGTATTGGTCTTTTTTTAAAAACCCTTACCTTCCCTGTTAGAATCAATACTGCATATTGGTTCTAAGGCAGAAGAGTGGTAAGGGATAGACAATGGGGGTTAAGTGACTTGTCTGAGATCAGATTTGAACCCAGGACCTCCCATCTATGGGCCTGGCTCTCAATCCATTAAGCCACCTAGCTGCCCCCTGTATATTGGTTTTAAGGCAGAAAACTAGTAAGGGCTAGGCTGTGGGGTCAAATGACTTGCCCAAGGTCACACAGCTAGGACGTGTATAAGGTCAGCTTTGAACTCAGGACCTTATGTCTCTGGGTCTGGCTCTATATCCACTGAGCCACTTAGCTGCCCCTTGAATCATTCTTTAGGATGGCCTTCAAAGAGAGGCCTTCTGAAGTAAGCTGTCAATGAACAGTCATTGAGCATTTATTAAGCCCCTACTCTGTGCCAACCATTGTTAGGAGCTGAGAGAGATAGAAACACAGAGTGAAATGAGAGAAAGCTGTGGTCCCTTTGGTTAATGTGTGGATGTGAAGGACCTGCTGCTTCTAGGGAACTATTGGAGGCATTGAGAGAGGGGTGGAGTTTTGAGAACTTCCAAGCCCTGACTATCTTCTTCTTTGGTGATATTGGATTGCATTTTTCCCAATTATGTGTAGAAACAATTTTTTCACATTTTTTTTCTGACATTGTGCCTTCTAAATTCTCTCTCTCCTTCCCTTCCTCCATGAGACAAGTAATCTGATAGAGGCTCTCCATGTGCTCCCGCACCATACTCATTTCCATATTCATCTTGTAATGAAAGAAGACACATATCACACATACAAGAGAAAACCTCTGAAGGAAATGAAGTGAAAAAGCCTGTCAAGCCCTATCTGTATAAGTGAATGGGGGAAAAGCATTTATTAAATGTTAACCATGAGGCAGCCACTTAGAGGCTTCTGGTCTGGGGGGGAAGATAAGGCTGGAATCCAGAGAGTGATAGTGCAGAATAATACATAATGAGTGTGTCAAGACGTCTTCAGGTTCTGGTCAAAACTCATTGGCTATTGAGCCCAGGAAATCTACCTCTATTAGATCGTGGGGCTTATTGGCTGGATGAGCTTCTCCTAGCCTGTTTTAACATTGTTCTCTGGGATCCACAAATGGGGCAGCAGATAGAGCAGGGATCGGCAACGTATGGCTCTCAAGCCATATCTGGCTCTTTTGAGGGCCAGATATGGCTCTTTCTGCAGGGGCATAAAGTCAATTTTTTTTCAGGCGCTTTTAGAGGAGCGGCACTGTGAGCACTGTACGGCTCTCACGAAATTACATTTAAAAAAATGTGGCATTTATGGCTCTCAAGGCCAAAAAGGTTGCCAACCCCTGAGATAGAGCATTGGGCCTGGAGCCAAGAAGACCAGAGTTTAAATCTGGCCTCAGACCTTTACTAGCTGGGTGACCCTGGGCAAGTCATTAATTCTATATGCCTCAGCTTCTTCAACTACAAAATAAGGATAGGATAGCATCCACCTCATAATATTGTTGGGGAAGCTGGGTGGTGTAGACCTCCATCAGGAAGCCCTGAGTTCAAAACTTGCCTCAGACACTTACTAGCTGAGTGACCCTGGACAAGTCATTTAGTCCTGTTTGCCTCAGTTTCCTCAACTATAATTTAATTAATTTAGTTTTTAAAAATATTTTTCCATGTTTCCATCATTCATTTTATTTCCCTCCCCACTCCCAGAGCCAACAAGCAATTCCACTGGGTTGTACAAATATTGTCATTTGATACCTATTTCCATATTTTTCATTTTTGTTATAGAGCCATTTTAAAGCCTAAACTCCAAATCATATATTCATATATAAATGTGATAAATGATGTCATATGTTTTGCTTTTGCACTTCTACTCCCACAGTTCTTTCTCTTAAGGTGGATAGCATTCTTTCCCATAAGTCCTTCAGGAGTGTCCTGGCTTGTTGCATTACATTGGATTGTTCTACCATGTTTCTCTTTCTGTGTACAATGTTCTCCTGGTTCTGCTCATTTCACTCTGTATCAATTCATTGAGGTTCTTCCAGATCACATGGAAAGCTTCCAGATCATCAATCCTTACATCACAATCACAATTTGTTCAGCCATTCCCCAATCAAGGGACACCCCCTCAGTTCCCAATTTTTTGTCACCACAAAGAGCACAGCTCTGAATATTTTTGTATAAATATTTTTCCTTCTTATCTCTTTGGGGCACAAATCCAGCAGTGGAATGGCTGGATCAAAGGGCACGCATTCTTTTAAACCCTTTGGGCATAATTCCAAATTGCCTTCCAGAACTCCACCCAGCAGTGTATTAGTGTCCCAATTTTGCCACATCCCCTCCAACACTTGTTATTTTCCTTTACTGTCATATTGGCCAGTTTGCTAGATGTGAGGTGGTACCTCAGAATTGTTTTGATTTGTCTTTCTCTTATTAGGAGGGATTTAGAACTCTTCCCCATGTGATTATTGATAGTTTTGATTTTTTTTCATCTGAGAATTGCCTATTCATGTCCCTTAATCATTTATCATTTGGGGAATGGAGTTTCATCAACTATAAAGTGAACTGGAGAAGGAATGGCAAACCGCTTTAGTATCTCTACCAGGAAAACCCCAAATGGGGTCATGAAGAGTCAGATCAGACCCAAATGAAATGATGCAACAATAACAAAATAGGACTGTTGTAAGGCTCCAATGAGATTAACTATAAATTGCTCAGTACAGTGCTTGGCATGCAATAGGTGCTTAATAAATCCTCATTCCTTTCCCTTTTAGCTTTCTAGTTAGTGAGTTTTCAATTTCATCATGCCTTTCTTTATTGGGTAGCTGCTATGTGCTAAGTACTGTCCTACACCCTTAGAGAGCAAAGACAATAGAATGGTCTCTGCCTGCAAGGAGCCACATTTTACCAGGGAGAAACACAACTAGGTTCAAAGTAAACAAGTAGAATTTTGGGGAGCAGAGATGGTGATGTGCTAATTAGAATTGTAGAGAGTTTTCTGGGCAATCAAGAGCTTAAGTGAAACCCCCAAAAGAGTTTATGTAACCTGCTTGGGATAGCTAGGTAATGCAAGGAATATTTATCTTCAGGAGTTCAAATCCTGCCCCAACATTCACGGTGTGGTCCTGCGCAAATCACTTAACTCTGTTTGCAAAAAAAGGAAAAAAAAAATCAAGTGACCTGTGTAGAGATGGCAGGACTTGAACCCAGGTCTTCCAACTCCACATCCATTATTCTTTCTGCGATACCACATTTAAAGGCACAGACTCTGGCTTTTCTTTCCCATCTCTCCCCCAAACCTCTGATCTTCAACTGTGTCTTTCTAGTGGGGATCAAGGCAGGGAGTATGGTTTAATTGAAAAATGAGCCATGTAAATAACCATGATATTATTATCTGCCACTTATTCCGCGAGACCCAAACATCTCTAAGACACAGTGGTGGCATTCTTGGTTTTTTGGATAAAGGCATCTAAATGTTGTTGACATCACCAGCTGCTTCCTTCTCTGCTGTTTTTCTCTGGGGACCCAAAGAGGTTGCAAGATGGAGACTTGTAAGAGTTTCTAAGATAATAAATCAGGAATAAAGCCCATTTCTGCCTTTTGTGATTATAGTCTCTCTATTCTCCCCCACCCCCTGGAACAATAATGGCAAGATATTTCCTGTGACCTTTATGGAGAAAAATGTCTATTAACTCCTTCTTCCCTGGGGAGAATATGTGTACTTTAGAATCAGGGAGATTTGTGGGTGCCAACTGTGATAAATTTCTGCTTTACCAATATATATATACTCACTCAGTGGGATTTGATGGGAATCATTGTAACTAGATAATCAGATAACACAGTGCCAGGCCTGGAGTTAGGAAGGCTCATCTCCCTGAGTTCAAATCTGGCCTCAGACACTAGCAGGGTGACCCTGGGCAAGTCACTTCACCTTGCTTGCTCAATTTCCTCATCTGCAAAACAAACCAGAGAAAGAAGTTGCAAACCACTCCAATATCTTTGTCAAGAAAACCTCAAATAGAGTCACAAAGAGTGGGACAAGACTGAAATGACTAAATGACAAAAATGTATTAGCTAATATTATTAGCCAGCTAGATGATAACAGTGGATAGAGTGCCAGCCCTAGAGTCAGGAGGAGCTGAGTTCAAAAATGGCCCCAGACACTAGCTAGGTGATGCCAGGCAAACCACTTAACCCTGTTTGTCCCAGTTTCCTCAGCTTTCCTCAGTCAAATGGGCCAGAGAAGGAAATGGCAAACCACTCTAGTATCTTTGCCAAGAAAACTCCAAATGAGGTCATGGAGAGTTGGACACAACTGTCATGACTGAACAGCAACCACTCTCTGAGTTCTCTGAGAACAGCAACCACTCTGGCTCTGAGACTTCTAAGGATGCCATTAAGAAGCAGCAGAGGGTTATGGGGGCAGTTTGAGGCCGGTGGTACCTACTTAAGCAAGGCCCCTCCCAATAAAGAAAAAAGGAATGGAGCTGGCATTCAAGAAACCCAGGTCCTCTTCCCAGTTCTACTGCTAACTAACTGGCTGTGTAGACTTGAGCAGGTCTTGAAGGAACAGTCTGTAATATGAGCAAGAAGGGCTTGATGCCTCTAAAGAGTCCTCCAGCTCTGAAAGTGGAGGCTTCTATGTGTGCAGAGACTCATTTCTCCTTCCACACAGGGAGTAGGGAAAGTGATGGGGGCCATTCTCTGACCCCCATCATCCCCTTCTCCCCTTGGAGGGCACCAGAGGAGTGGCATGAGCTTCTTATTATAACCTAGAGGATGGGAGTCCATTTTGAATACACGTATCTATAGATCTATATTTGTGTCAGCACCCATCACACACACACACGTGTAGAAGCACACATGTGTACAAACACACACTTGTTTATACACATACACATGTGTATACAAACACATGAATGTTCACATATTTACATGCATTCATATACATATAGAAGTCTTCTAAATAATACATCTATCCATCCATCCATCTATCTATCTTTCTGTCAATCTATCGATCTATCCATCCACCTATCTATAGATTTTTGCTATTTTCCCCCCTCACTGAATATAATCCAGAAGGATAATCTGCTCTTTAGAGAAGAGATGGTTTTATTTATTTTTGTCTTTGTATCTCTAGTGCCCAACGCAGGAACTATTTTATGTGTATGTTTTTATGTTGGTGTGATAAGCATCATATATATGTTTATACATATGCTTCTTTATAAATTATTTATAAATATAATATCTATAATTTTATAAATATAATTTATTTATATTTTTTCGTTACTTTATTATATACTTTACAAATATAATTTTAAATGTAAAATTATATACTTTATAAACATAATATTAATTATTATTAATATTATTATATTAATTTAGTACATGTGTTTATTATTATTAATATAGTACATATGTCTATATGTGTTGCTAAATGTAATGTTAACATTAAAATTCTTATAGGATATATTTCTAAATAGAATATTACTAGAATATACCAAATATATTTCTATGTGGAAAGATACATGCATCTGTATATGTATACTGAGGAGACAGGACTCATTTGTATAAACCAGTTTTATATATGATGGCAAGCCCAAGGGATCGCAAGAGAGCTAGCCAGCATCCCCCTGGCCCAGCCAATGGTAATCAGTAAAGGTCCGAAAAGATTCTGACTAGACATCAGGGTACTGGGATAACATTGGCCAGCTGCTGTGTGTTGTTAACATCATGCTTGTGAAATAGAGAACCAGCTCCCTCGCCCTCTCTCTGCTGCCCATAACATGGTCTGAATGAACATCCTGTTTCCACAGCAGCAGCTAATGATGTTGCGCTGGTCCTGTTAGTTGGTCCTGATCTTCCCTGGCCTGTCTGCAGCTGATAACACTGTCTCCTAGCCCTTCCTCCTGGCCACCACTTCCTCCACTGGCTACCGTCATGCTTCTCTTTCTGGTTTCTTTTCTTTTTTTTTCTTCCTGATGACTTCTTAGTTTTTGCTCCATCTTCCTCATCCTCTTCCATATCCTATGTGGGCAGCCCCTAAAGCTCTGGTTCCGGATCTCTTTGACCAATTCCCATGCCTGTAATTCAATATTGCTCCACCTCCACCTGTTTCCTTCAAGGCTTTATCAAAATCCACTTCCTACAGGAAGCCTTTCCTTGTACCCTTCCCCCAAATTAGCTTGTATCTCTGTTGTGTGTGTGTGTGTGTGTGTGTGT
>NC_058134.1:236696151-236783282 GCF_016433145.1 Gracilinanus agilis
GCTTCCTCCTCTCCCCCCTATAGCCTTCTCTCCCCTCCTGAGAATGGGAGTTCTTTGAGAGTAGTTACTGTTTTCCTTTTCTATTTGAATATCTGCCACAGTATAACACCTTTTTTCATTCACTCATTCAGTTTTTATCTATTTGATGTCAACGATGTCTTGCCTGTCCCCTAGTTCAGCCCCTCATCCCCTCTCCCACAGTCTATTGCAGGAGCTTTCTACTGGGTTTCTCTGCTTCCTGTCTCCCTTCCCCCAAAATACGTGATACATAATCACTGCAGCCGCCAAACTGAAAATCTGAAAACATGGATGCTCTTGCCACAAACTCCACCCCAGGGAAAACTTCAGCAGCCTCCCACTCTATGCCGAATAACATTAAAAAAATTCATAGTCCTCAAACTTTATCAAGATTGAATTAAAGAAATACAAAATGCCTGCTGTGTACACGGACTAGAGATATAAAGACACAGAGGGAACTGGCTTTGTTTCCTAGGGAGAATACTATTGCATACCATTGGGTATATTTAATATGTTTTCAGATAAGTACAAAGGACAACTAGGTAGTGTGGTGGATCGGGAGTTAGGAGGACCTGAATTCAGATCCAGCCTTAGATACTTACTAGCTTTGTGATCTTGGGCGAGTCAGTTAACACTGTTTACCTCAGTTTCCTCATCGGTAAAATGATCTGGCAAAGAAAATGGCAAACCGCTTCAGTAACTTTGCCAAGAAAAGGCCAAACTGTGTCATGAAGAGTTAGGCATGACTAGTTGACTAAACAAGTACAAAGTAATGTGTTGTGCTGGGAAGAGAGATGGAGATAGGGAAGGAAAGGAGGAAAAAAGATAGAAGGAAGAAAAAGGAGAAAGGAAGCGAATGGATAGAAAAAGGAAGAAAAGAAGGAAAAGAGAAAAGACAGAAGAAAGAAAGAAAAAGAGGGAAGAAAAAAGGAGAAATAAAGAGAAAAGAAGATTAAGGATGAAAACGGAAGGTAAGAAAAGAAAGGAAAGAAGGAAGAAGAAAGTTGTATTTCACCATCGACCCAAGCCCTTTCCCCAATTACTAGTACCTCCTCTCCAGAATTACCTCGTATTTTTTGGTATACTTATACATATACTTATTTTTACTTACATGGCCACATAGCTCCCTTAGACCAGGGAAGATTTGATTTTTGTCTCTGTATCCCCTGGGGATACAGTATCTTTTTAGTAAGGTCAGTTAATAGGATCATAGCCTTAAGAATTAGAAAGAACCTTAGAGGCTAATTGATGGTTCATTCCCATTTTACAGATGAGAAAACTGAGGCCCAGGGAATTAAGATCATATTCAATAGCTAGTAAATGGTAGAGGTAGTATTTAAACCCAGGTCCTCAAACTCTAATCCATCTATAGTAAATTTCCTGTGGGGATTCCCATATGGCCTCAGAGGTCATTCTGAGTCTGTGAAAGTAAGCTTCTATTCCTGCCCCCTTTCCAGAGAGTGGTTGAGTTGCCCATGTTTCTTTTTGTGCCTTCTGGAGAGGTTGTAAAAAACCTTCACTAAAAGAAAAAAGGCAGGAGAAGGCGACTGATCCATTGTACACTTTAAAGAAATTATAAATATTCATTGCGTTGTCCCTTTAAATTTTCTGGTGTTGACATTAAAGGATTACAAATGGCAGTGGGAGATTATTTTAAGAGACTAAGAGGCATCCTGTTAATGTATTTGACCTTTTCTAAAGCAGCTTAAGGCTAAGTTCCCACAGAGTGCAGGAGGCTTTTAAAAGGGAAGTAAAACCAAAGATTTGTATGTGGCAAGAGTCTATTTTCATATTTACTTCTGTCTTCATGAGGGAAAGAAACTCAGGTTTTTTTTTAGCCGAAGAGGAAACCAGAGGTAGTTGGTCACTCTGGGAGCGCCAATATTCTGAGGTGTCATTTCTGAAGCCTGGTCAGTCCCTGAGGACCCAGCCCTCATGGCCAGTGCTCTTGGTTTTGGGGACAGCTCCATGATGGTTTGTCTTTAAACTGGTAGTATGGTATATGGAATAGGGCACTGGACTTAGAATCAGAATAGACGTAAGTTCAAATCCTGGCAGAGTTATATATTAACTGTGTGACCTTGGCCAAGTCATTTGCTTAGGGTCATTTCTCCTTAAATTATCTAAGCTTCATTTTCTTCATTCATAAAATGAAGGGGCCGAAAGCCATGGCTCCTAGGCAACCAGATGGCCCAATGGATAGAGAACTGCCCCTGGAGTTAGGAAAATTAGCTGTGTGACCCTAGACAAATCCCTTAGCCTCTCTCCGCCTCCTTTGTCTCAACTGTAAAATGGGAATAATAATAACCCCTATCTCCCAGGATTGTTGTGAGAATAGAAGGAGATAATGTTTGCAACGTGCCTGGCACGCAGTAAATCCTTAACAAATGCTTGTCCCCTTCTCCATTCTAAGCTTCTAACTCTGAGTCCGTGTCTGGATCATGATATTCAAGGGGGAAAAGGGATATTCAAGGATTTCAAGGGGGAAAAGAGGCTGGAAAGAGATTTCCACTTGGAACTGGAATCTCATTTTGGCCGCAACACGAAGCAGGTAATTCAGCAATAGGCTGTTGTTTTTTTCAACTCTCATTTAATGGGAAATGGGGGAAATCAGCCCTTAGCGTTGATGCTTGTGACTCACCCTTTCTCAAGGTGAGAACTTTCTGACCTACACCCGCTGCCACTGCCACTGCCACTGCCAACTGAGTATTGCTGCAGAGGCTTTTCATTCTTAGCTTTTATTAGTGTGACAGCTTCCATGGCTGGAGACCCTGGAGGTTCCTCCAGAAATCTGCGCTCACTCTCTGCTCCACAATTTCAGACCTATAGAACTTTCCTGGAAAAGAACTATAGGAACAGAGGCTGGACCTGCCTACCCCGGTCCCCCTGTCCCCCTGGTCTTGATGATGGAGATTTCAGAAGAGCCTGTGATTAATGCTCCCATAATGAGTTCTTTGACGCCATCTTGTGAGGTCTGAATGAGGGCTGAGATCCCTGGACGGGCTTTATCTCAGCCTTAAGAGTTAAGTCCCAAAAGGAAAGCATAGAGGACTTTGAAACCTACAAATGTTCTCTCATTTGATAAGAAGCAAGTGAGATAGATACTGCCCTTTTCATCCTCATTTTACAGATGAGGACACTGAGGCTGAGGTTAACAGACTTGCCCAAGGTCACACAGTTAAGTAAATATCTCGGATCTTCTTGACTCCTAGTCCATCTAGCTGTCTCACAGGCTAATTTTGTCCTGGTGAGCTCTTGTAGTTTAGGGTGTACCATGATAGGGAATGACAGTACCACGGTATTCGGTTCTTGAATATAGACACTCATCGCCTCTTTTTAAATGTATTTTACTGATGTTCCTTTTTTATTGCTGCCATGTCCCAGGGAACAGCCCCCTCCCAGGAGGACATTCCCTTGTAACAATGGAGTTCATTTAAGTAAAACAAATCAGCTAATTGGGTATGACAGAGAGTGGAGATCTCATTCCCCAGTGGTAGCCACCTTCTCTCTGCCAAGAGGCATGACTCACCATCAGTCCCCCCCCCCCCCAATCTCTGCATGGATCAGAATTCTGCCATCTCTCAGGTTTGTTTTCTTTTTTAATATCATGATCACACTATCTTTTGTTCTCCTACTTCTGCTTAATTTGCTCTCAATCAGTTCATATATGTTGTGGTTATTGTTCAGTTAATTAGTTGTATCTGACTCTCTGTGATCCCTGTTTGGGGTTTCCTTGGCAGAGATGCTGGAGTGGGTTAGCCATTTCTTCTTGCAGCTCACTTTACAGATGAGAAAATGGAGAAAAACAAGGCTAAGTGACTTGCCCAGGGTCTCTCAGCTAGTAAGTATCTGAGGCTGGATTTCTATTCAGGTGTTCCTGACTCTAGGCTTGGCACTCTACCCCTTGCACCAACTAGCTGCCCCTATTACTCAGCTGTTATTAGTGCTTTAGAGTTTGCAGGGCACTTTACAGAGAGTGTCTCATTTTGTTCTCACAACCCTGGTGATAATATTAGCCCTGTTTAATGAATGAGAGGTGTTAAGTGGTTAAGGTAGGATTTGAACTCAGGTCTTTCTGACTTCAAGTTTGAGACTGTCCACTCTGACACCTAGAGCCATCACCCAGAAATGATGACTGTCATGATAACAGAAATCCATGGGAAGACTGTTACAAACAGATCTAAGCAGAACTCAGAAAACACTCTCTAAGGATGACAGTAATGCAAAAGGACAGAACAGAAACCACATGACTGAAACTGAACCTGTGAAGTCATAGCGCCTGAGTTTGGCCCCGAAGAAGAGAGGTGACAAGGTGCCTCTCCCTTTCTCTCAAAGGTGGGGGTCTATGGGCGTGGAACCCTGTAAACCAAGTCACACTTTTTCTCATGTGCTGTTTATTTCTGCTAAACTCTTCTTTTCTCTTGAACTCTCTCTTAGGAGATATCATTCCTTGGGAGAGGCAGTGGGTCATATATACCCACAAACATATAGATATATTCACACACACACACACACACACACACACAAACATATATCTAGGAAATACGAGTGTTGTAAACATGTTAAAGCAATAACATTTTTAAAAAGATGGGTATTTATTTAGGGGACAGGACTTGGGACCATTAAATGACCTTCACAGTTTCCTGAAGGTGATCCTGTTTGTTCCCCTCGTTAATTCTGGGCTCCCTTTATTATCCTTTTGCTGTGCATATATGTACACACATGTGTATATATGTAAATTAGCATGTAAACATGTGGGTATAGATTAATAATTATATCCATACTTATGCTTATATATCTAAATAAATGTGTTGTGGGTTATATAATACATTTCTGTATCTTTCTACATACATATATGTATTATATATGTGTGTGTGTATGAAATATAGATGCAGTTAAGTGACAAGAAACACTAACCATAAGCTGGGAGGTAGAATGAGGTAGTGGGTTGAATCTGATCTCTGAGCCAGCAATAAATCCCTGCGTTCAAGGTCTATATCTATATCTATATCTGCATCTATATCTCTATCCATCTATTTAGTCAGCTCTCTAGCTATCTTTATCTGATACACAGATAGATAGAAGATTGATATGGATACAGAGCGATAAATACCTGGATTCATGATCTAGATCTTGAACCCAGGTGTATATCTATATATCTCAATATATTATATGTGTGTGTCTATAAATATATATATCTTGAACCTATGTATTTTCTCTCTATATTAACAAATGCACATTATATATCTTAAACTGATATATTTATCTCTATATATTAATAAATAGGTTATATATAAATCTCTTGAACCTATGTATCAATATATTAACAAATATATTATATATAACTATATCTTGAACCTATGTATTTATCTCTCTATTAATAAATATATTACATATACTATATTTTGAACCTATGTATTTATCTATTTATATATCAATAAGTATATATAATTAAATATCAATATATCTTAAACCCAGGTATATCTCTATACATCTCAATATATATGATATATGTGTCTATAAATATATATCTTGAAGCTATATATTTATCTCTCATCATATTAATAAATATATTATATATGAATATGTATCTTGAACCCTGGTATTTATCCATATAGAAATGTATATTTATATGTGTGCACGTGTGCACATGTGTGTGTGTGTGTGTGTGTGTGTGTCTTAAACGCAGGCATTTATTCCTGACTCAGAGATCAGACTCGACCCTCTACATCACTCTGTAGACTCTCCGCTTCTGGTTATTATTTCCTGTAACTCAACTGTATCTCTGTTTCATCAGGTGGCACCCCTGGGTCTCTGTGTTAGCAGCCCTCTGAAGAATAGATGCCTTGGGAGAGAGAATGCTTGCCTAATTTAATTATGCATTTCAGTGAAGCGAAACATTATTCTAATCAAACTTACTTTGTTGTTCCAAACCTTCCCAGTGGGATGCTGATCCCTTCTGCAATATAAGGACAACATGGCGGCCAACCATTGGAAATTGTATTTGCTCTTCAGACCCATTTCTCTTTTAATGAAGAGAGGGATAGAGTTCACAGTGTATTTTAAAATGATGGCTAATCAAAAAAATCATTTATGTTTGACTTCAAAATGGGTTTTTGGCCTAAACCAGCTAACATTTGTGTAATACTTTAAGGTTTTCAAAATGCTTTATGTATATTATCTCCTTATGATAACCCTGGGAGCTAGGTGCTATTATTATCCCCATTTTATATTTGAGGAAACTGAGGCAAGCGGAGGTTAAGTGACTTGTTCAAGGTCACACAGTCGGAAGTGTCTGAGTCTGGATTTGAACCTAGCTCTTCCTGACCTTGGGTTCAGCACTCTATACACTGTGCTCTTAGCTGCCCTTTCTCTACTCTTCTGTGTTCTTAGAGACTGACTTGTTCTTTTTCCTTTTTAAGGGAGAGACCATACAGTGCTGTGCTCTGACGTGTGGTTTAAGGTGTTCCTCTGTTGGTGTTTTCTGTTCTGATCGGATGGCTTGTTGGGCCATTAAGCCCTCCTGGAAGATGCAGGGCTGCTGAAAACATCTAGGTACCTGCTGCAGCCATCAATGGCCTCAGGAGAAGCACCTCTATAGAATGCGTATAGAAAATGGAGAAGGAAGTAAACAGTATCTTCCCCAACCCCACTGGTGATGGGATCGTTGCCTTTCTTTGCCAGCTCCAGTGGATGGATTTTGGCTAATTGAGCAGCACTAGCTGCAACCATATGAGGTTAAATCCACACGTCCGCCAGATCCCTCTAAACTAGTGTTCTGGGGTTGCTGAACCTTCCTGCCCGCTGCTGCACATGGTAGCAACATGGTGGCCCTGGTTCTTTCATTGTCACAGCATCCAGCTCTTTGATTAGTGAGAACATCAGGACAGTGAGAGCATCTTTCTGTCCTTGCGGAGTGTCCAGTTCTCCAAGGGAGAGCTTAAGGAATTAGAAGGAAGAAACTCTCAGCTCTCAGTTCTATACAGGCTGCGGGTCAGCACAGGACTACCCAAGTCAGCTCTGACTCCGCGGCCCCTTTAATGCGGTGTCAGCAAGAATCCTGGAGGAGGATCAGCAGCCTTGGCCCGGGATTTATCAGCTGAGGCTTCGACAGACACTGTTTTGTTGGCAATCTAAGCCACTTGGGTGATTTAGCACTCTTGGCCCAAAGTAAGACCCACACTGATGGGATATTGGATTCAAATGAATCAATAACAGCAGGAAGCCCCTGGTACCAGCTGTCAGGTGGGAGCCATGAGAAACAATGCCCAAACTCTTGAATGGGATGGGTTGGATATTGTAGACATTTCTGAAAACATAGAATCCAGCATTCTATCCTCCCCGATACTTAGCACCATGTTCTACCCACTATAAATAGTTTTTAGTCCCCAATGGCCTACCACACTGGGCAGCTAGGTGGTTCAATGGATTGAGCTTGGAGTTAGAAAAAATTATTGTTATGAGTTCAAATCTGGCCCTAGATGCTTACCAGCTATACTATCCTAGGCAAGTCACTTAATCCTGTTTACCTCAGTTTCCCCATCTGTCAGATGTGCTGGAGAAAGAAATGGCAAACCACGTCAGTCTATCTGCCAGAAAACCCCAAATGAGATCATTAAGAGTCAGCTAGGACTGAAAAACAGCAGCTCCATTGGCCTGAGTAACTCCCAGGGAGGAAAAGAGCTTCTGCTAATGCAAATCAGCATCTCATTTGCCATTCAAAATCTCAGAGAGTTGCCTAAGGCACTAAGAAGATCTGGGACTGGACCAGGTTTCCCCCATCCTCTACATGTGACTGGTGGGGATCAACAAGCAGTTATTGAGCTTCTTCTGTGCCAGGCATTGTGCTAAATAAGCAAGGGGATTAGGGATAGGGATTTCTCCCAGTTAAAGATAGCACATTCTCACCAGCTCATTCTATATTGGAGGCCCCTAAGGGGTAATGTAGTGACTAGACTATTGGATTTAGAATTAGGAGAATCCTGAGGTCTAACCCAGCCTCAGTTTCCCCATCTGTATAATAATCCTTCCTTTGAAGGATCGTTGTCAGGATCAAGTGAGATGGGATAATAATAGTACCTACCTTACATAGTTGTCGTCAGGACAAATGAGGTCAGTATATAAAATATTTGTCTATTTCTGTCATAGTCGTCTTATTCTTTTTCATAATAATATTGTTATTATTTTGTTGGGTAGAGCAGAGGCGTCAAATTTCTGACCAGCTCCAAACAAACTGGTAGTTGTGACAAGAGCCAGATTAAAATGTAACAGGAAATACTTAACAAAAATAAATAAAAATACAATACAACATAGATAATGTTAATTGGTGTTTTTCTAAAGATAGAATGTGGCCAACAGGAATCTGTTTCTATTTGAGTTTGATATCTTGTGGCCTAGATGAGCATCTAGGTGGCATAGAGGATAGAGCTCCAGGTCTGGGGTCAGGAATTTCAAATCCAGACTCATGTATACTTACTGGCTGTGTGACCCTAGGCAAGTCACTTAACCCTGTTGGCTCCTTTTCCTTATTTGTAAAATGAACTGAAGAAAGAAATGGCAAAGCACTCCAGGATCTCTGTTAAGAAAACCCCAAATGGGGTCACAAAGAGTTGGGCATGATTGAAAAAAATGACCAAACAACAATAACGAATCCATGGCTTGCAACACTGAGAAGTTAAATTATTTGTTTAGTCCCACAGCCAGTGAGAGGTGAGACTTGAATTCAGATCTCTCTGGTTCCAGGCTACCCTTCTCATCCCCAAAGATCTTACATTCTAACTGGGGAGACACGTACATAAGTAGATGGAAGGGTGTGACATTGGTAGAGAAGTGATTGGGGTGGGAATGAGATGGGAAAATTCTTCCTGACATCGAGGCCAGCTCTATCCATTAGGTCACACTGTCTCTGTTTAGAATAGATATTTGGTGGCTCTTTGCTGAATCACTGAACGGTCCTCAGAGCCTCAGCGTAGGCACGGGTTCATCCATCTAGTCTACGTTCTGAGTATGACTTTACGGTAACGCTGCACTCAGCCTTTTCGGCTCCCAATGACTTTTTCACGTCTGTAGCCCTCATTAAGCCACACTTACATGTAGCAGACTGGAAATTGGAGAAGGGAAAGACATCCTCACCAAGGCATGAAGCAGGAAGGGCTCTGCATAATAATGACTGCAGCGGCTGCTTCTCGGATCTGGCTTCCTGCCCTCCATCCTCCAGGGCCCCAAGCTGGGATTCTGCACATGAAGTGCCCTGGAGCAGCCTCCCAGGACCTCTGTCTGCTGGGTGTGATGGATGAACCCAGTGCCTGAGCTTTCGCCATTCACCATCTGCTCTTCTCTGTGGCACATGGGGGCTTTAAAAGGAGAGGCAGGATGGCGTGTGCTTGTGTTGGCAGAAATCGGGATGGAAAAGACTCTTAATGAAAACAACAACCTGGATAAACATACATGCCTGCAAGCATCCACACATAGACCTATACATATACATACACACATATGTAAGAGGGGAGGGGGAAGCACAGGTGGCAACAACATGCCTTAGCAAGCGGGTCTGTCTCTTCGTGACCTTGTGGACCATACTTCTGTGGGGTTTTCTTGGAAAGGTTACTGGAGTGGTTTACCATTTCCTTCTCCAGGGGATCCTTTTTTCAGACAAGCAGAGCCTAAGTGACTTGCCCAGGGTCACAGAGCTAGGAAATGTCTCAGGGAAGATTTGAATTCAGATCTGCCTGATTCCAGGCCCAGTACTCTAACCATGGAGCCACCTCACTGGCTCCTAGGCTTATAGAGGTTAAGTGACTTGCCCAAGCTCACCCAGCTGGGATGTATCTGAGGCTGCATTTGAACTCAGGTCTTCTTGACTAGAGCCTGGTTCTATCCACTGAGTCAGGAAGCTGCCAAAGTGCCCCCCCAGGCAATGTTCTAAGATTATAAATTATACATGAACTCCTTACACTAATAAAATCACTGATCCAAGCAAAAAACAATCTATTTCCTCACTCCCAGTGTGGAAACTTCTTTATACTACTGCAGATCAGCCATTGTCCTGCAGCTTCAAATCATTGAGTTACTTGACCCCTTGGAATGTTCCGCACCCCTTCCCCTTCTTCTTCTTCCCTAGCTTCCTTCATACTCAGCCTCCATCTGAACTTCTGCAAGAGGTATTTGTTTCCCAGGCTTCCTGGGAAGCGGCTGCTGCCTTCCCCTCTCAGGCTACATTGCACCTGGTTTTTAGGGAACCTAGTTATCTACCTATGGTCTCTCATTAGCTTGGGAGCTCCTTGAGGGCACAGCCTTGTTTAGGGCCTTTCTCCGTATTTTCAGTGCTTAGCACAGAGCCTGGCAAAGAATAAATGCTTGATAGGGCTCATATGACCAGGATATGCCCAGGGCAGGACTGGAATCTTGATCTTCTTAATCCAAGATCAGTTCTCTACCTATGCTGTTAGATAGAGATAGATAGGAGATAGAGGACACAGATGGAGAGATAGAGGAGAGACAGGTAACTAGATAGATAGAGGAGATGTTTTGATGGATAAATGGATGGCAAGAGAGAGAGAGATGAATAGATAAATAGATGGAGAGAGATATAGAGAAATAGGCAGATATATAGATAGGTAGGTAGATAGATAGATAGATAGATAGATAGATAGATAGATAGATAGATAGATAGATAGATAGATAGAAAAAAGAAAGAGGACACAGATGGGTGGATAGATAAAGAAGACAGGTAATTAGATAGAGGAGATAAATAGATGGATGAATGGATGGATGGATAGATAGATACATAGATAGATAGATACATAGATAAATAGATAGATAGATAGATAGATAGATAGATAGATAGATAGATAGATAGATAGATAGATAGATAGATAGACAGAGATAAGAGAAAGAGGACACAGATGCATCCATAGATAGGGAAGACAGTAACTAGATAGAAGAGAAGATGGATAGATAGACATATATAATAGATAGATAGATAGAAGATAAGCAGGTGGATAGATAGATAAATAGATGATAGAGGAGATAGACAAGTAGGTAGAGAGATTAAAAGAATATAGAGAAGACAGGCAGGCTAGGAGATAGAGGTGATAGATAGAGGAGATGGATAAATAGGGGAGACAGAGAAAAAAGATAGTTGAGATAGAAAATGAAATAGACATAGGCAGAAAGACAGATGGATAGGTGATAAGAAAGAGAAATAGAGGAAAGGTAGATAGATAGATACATAGACGAGAGAGAAGATAGATCATTGAGATAGAAGATGAGATAGATAGATGAACAGATAGATGAGATAGATATTTATGTATACATGTACATACAAACAGGATGTCCCAAAAGTCTTTGTGTATTTAAGCTATAAAAGCTGCACTAAGACTTTTGGGATGCCCTACATATACACATATACTTTGGGGAGGGATGTAGAAAAATGTATATATTCACATGTAAATTTATTTGTGTGTATGTACAATATGATACATTTGCATATATACACAAATTCTTTTTTAAGACAGACTCGAGATCTCATGGATATATGGAACCCCCAGTAAGAAAAGTCCCTCTACATGGGACTCAGCCCTGGGTCTTTGTTAGTCCAAGGCCAGCTCTCTACACACTATTCCAATCCTTAGACCTATCTTTATAAATAGCACTTAACATATATTATAAAGCACTTTCCCATGTTTCACTCTCTGTTGTCACAGAGCCTTGGGAAGTAGGTATTTGGAAATATCATTTATTATGTCTACTTTACCAATGTGAAAACTCAGACCCAGTGGTAAATTGACTTGACCAGGGAGTCACAGCTAGACAATGATAAAACCATGATGCAGAATGGCATCTTTTGACTCCAAGCCCCATGTGCTCTCTTCCTACCCCTAGCAGGGCTTCTTCGGTAAGCATGGTGTTCTCTATAAATGGCAGCCTGAAGATGTTTGGGGTGTGGTCCACACTGGGATGACACCCAAGGTTCTGTAGCCCCTCTATTCCATCTGGCCCTGCCAGGCACCTTCAGCAAACCCAAACAGCAGTCTTGTACAAATGGGGAGTTCAACCTTATGTACTATTTTATTTCACCTTGTGCTTTTCCATGAAGATTCCCATTCACAGTAGAAAAAACATGAAAAATCATTTATTTTTCTATAGTTTCCATTATCACCACCTGACAAGAACAACTCCTTCTTCCTAGGATCATAGAGCAAGTGCTAGAAAGGATCTTAAAGGGACATCTAGCTCCATCCTCTTATTTTACATTAGAAGAAACTGAGGCTCAAGAAGCTTCAGTTTACTCATCAGTAAAATGAGGATATTTGTCACATTTATGATCTTCCCAGGATTCTTGTGAAGATAAGATGATATGTGTAAAGCTTGGCTGGCCCCCATGCCTAGAATGTGTTTCTTTATCATTTCATTAACCCTGAAATCTCCAGCTTCCTTCAAGTACCAGCCCAAGTGCCTAGACTCCTTAGTGACTAATGCTGACTCCTTTATCTTCAGATTATCATGTGTGTTCTTAACTCATTTAAAAAAAAACCCTTATCTTCTGTCAGTTCAGTTCTAAGACAGAAAAGCAGCAAGGGCTAGGCAATCATGTTTAAGAGCGACTTGCCCACAGTCACACAACTAGGAAATATCTACGGTCCAATTGGAACCCAGGTCTTCTTGATCTCAGGGCGAAGAGTGACCTTGCCCAAAGTCACACAGCTAGGAAGTATCTGAAGTCAGACTTGAACCCAGGGCTTCCTGACTCCAGACCTGGCACTCTATCCTTGGTACTACCTAGCTAATTTTTATTCTAAACTCTTTACCTGTTGCTTCCTCCCTCCTCTTCCCTCCCTGGAATATAAGCTCCTTGAGGGCAGGAACTATGTGTTTTCCCTTTCTCTTCTTTGCATCTCCTGCACCCAGCCAAGGTTCTTGTGTAGAGTGGGGATCCTTGGATTGAATTGTCGAATGTGATCGTAAACTGTGAAGGAGATGCCTAATCAGGGCTGTGGGCTCGTTTCCTAACTGCACTTTCTGAGGTTGCCTGATGGAAACCTCTGAATAGCAGCACATGCCCCTGGTTTCCATTCAGGGGCTTCTCCTGCACCTGACCTGAAGCAAACATCACGCCCGCCACACTTGCTCCCCTAGAGTGACCTCTGTAGCCTCAGTGTACGCTTCATCATTGCACACAGCAATTAGATCTTGCCTGGGACCAGCAATTTGCTAGTTGCTAATTCTCTTTAGGTCTAGGAAGGGTTATTATAGGAAACTCCACGACAAACTCTTCCATGGGGACTGAGGCTAGAGCAAGGGGTAATGAGCTTCGGGATGGAAATTAACCAGGTTCCCCCCTTCTTTCTTCACAGTGAATATCCCAGGCCTGGGTTAGCTTGCAAGGAGTCTTGTGGACTCATTTAAAAACAAGATAGCTTTTCATCTTTTTGGGATGCTGAAAGTGTGATCCTGCCTGAAGGCAGGATTTCCTAATTATGCCACACATTTTTATTTTTTGCTCAGCAAAACTTACTAAAATGTATATACTTTAAATATAAATTCTTCTCTTTTTTTCCCTTCTTCATACATCCTCCTCTTGCCCCAGCTCCATTTTTCTCCCCAGTAACTGGTCTCTCCCTGTTAAACCACGGAGAGAGATTCTCATTAAAGCCATGAAGGTCAGGGTTATTTTATTTTGTCTAACTTCTTTCTGGCTTGGGTCAGGAAACACTGGGCTAGAAGAGCATCTTGTGGTCTGTTCCAGTGAGACAAATTCATAGGATCATGGACTTTAATCTGGAATGGATCTTAGAGTTCCATCTCCTGATTTTACACATGAGGACACTGAGGCTCAGAGCTGGAATGTGAATTGCCCACGTAGTAAGTGATAGAGCTGGGATTTGAACCCTGGTCCTCTCACTCCATATTCAGCATGCTTTCCCCCCTACTGCATCAAAGGTATGACTGTATTCTAAATTTTATTCACACAAAAGCATACAGCTAGTATTTGAGTCAGAATTTGAACTCAGATCTTCCTGATTCCAAGACCAGTGTACTCTTACCCTCTATGTCATTTAACTGCCTCCACATTTTATGTTTTGCCATCAACAAAGACTGGAGAGACAGTGGGTATAAGCAGACTTCAGCGTATTACCTGTAATGAGTTACACCCCTAAAAAACAGAGTGCAGAGGATATTATCACTGAACTAGAAGAGATATTGGATTAGTTCTCTTTGGTCCCAGAGGGCAAAATTAGAAGCTGGAAGTAGAAGCTGTAGCAAGGCAGAATTTGGCTTCATTTAAGGAAAACCTTTTCTCATTTACTGCAGTTACCCCCCAAAGAGGCTTAGATTGGCTTAGGAAATATTGAGTTATCCAGTGCTCCAGGTCTTCAAGCAGAGATCTAATAGGGTAGATTTCTTTTAGGTAGTGGTTGGATTAGATCAGGGCTCCTTTTTATGACATGGAACCCTTGGGCTGTCTGGTGAAGGAGCCTCTTCTCGGAACCATGTTCTAAAAATTCCTAGCATAAAATACATAGGGTTACAGAGGAAACCGAAGCTTTGTTCAAAGAGAGATACATTTTTTTCCTTAACCATGTTCATGGACCCCAGGCCAACATTCCCTGGACTAGGTGGCCTGATGTTCTGTGCCTCTGAGCAATATGAGAAGAAAAGCAGATGAGCAAACCATATAGTCAGAGCAAAAAAAAAAAAAATACTTGTGGGACTGCCCTTACCTGGTCCCCATGGACTAGCAAGAGATCTAGAAGGTGGCTCCCTAAAACAGTCAGCTGCCTGTTTTTAGAGGGCTTAGGAGAGAGCAGAACAAGTATCTCCCCTAATCAGGCCTGGCTGGGCTTCGAGCCAGGTTGATGAGGTCACATACCATAATCCTTAAAATATTGAAGAAGGAGGCTGTCAGCTCTTATTTGGAGGGTGGTTGAACAGCTTCTCTCAATTCAGATCACTTATTTTTCCTAAGCTACAATCTGAGGTCTTATGGGGAAAACCAGGGGAGATAACTTAAATACTATATGTGGGTCCAGAAGGGTGTGTAGGAGACAGGAATGATAAAAGATGGGGACTTAACAAGTTAGGGAGACTGGGTTCAACTGCTATTGCAGAGGAAATGCCAAGGATTTGAGACTGTTCTTGAGGGAGTTGTTAGATTGTCTATGCCAGTGGTTCCCAAACTTTTTTTGGCCAACCACCCCCTTTCCAGAAAAAATATTACTTGGCCCCCTGGAAATTAATTTTTAAAAATTTTAATAGCAATGAATAGGAAAGATAAATGCACTTGTGGCCATCACCGCCTTCCTGGATCGCTGCAGCACCCACCAGGGGGCAGTGGCGCCCACTTTGGGAATCACTGGTCTGTGACTTGGAATACTTCCTCCTCTAGGCAAGAAAAGCAATTGAGTACACAATGAGCTGGGTGGCATGGATGTGTGCATGTGTTTGTTTGGTGGGATGTTGTTTTCTGTGCAATTGGTTTATGTCAAGAGGAAAAGTGGCAGGATATTTATTGTATCCCAAAGTGGGTCTTCCAGAAGAAAGGGTCATAGATTTAAAGCTAGAAGACACCTTAGAAGCTGCAGAGCCCAATCCTCCACTCTTGCTGATAAATAAACAGAACCATGGAGTGGCTTGAAACCCAGCATCCTTTTCTATAGTACTGTTTAGGGCAAGTCAAGTCTACGAGCATGTATTAAATGCTTCCTATTCACCAGACACAGCAACAAGTCCCAGGAATAAAGACAGAAACTGAAAAACAGTCCCAGCCTTCAAGGACCTTACATTTGAATGGAGAAAGACAGCAGATTTTTTAAAAAGAGCTGGAAAACAGGAGGAGGGAGGGGCCGAGCTACCTGAGGGAGGGGGGGGGGGGGGGCTTGTGAGAGAAAGTGCGAGAGGCTGCAGAAGTGAAGGATCCTTCCCAGGTAAGCCATAGTCCAAGTCCTGGGTTAAGTTTCTATGGACTGGGAGAGAAAGTTTGATGGAGATGAGCTGGCAGAACAGCCTGGAGGGGAATGAAGGAATCATTTGGGTGTCTCCCAACAATGAACCAGAATACCTTGCCTAATGGCATTTATTGAGTCGATGAAGACAGTATTATTAGGAGTGGTTGGTTATATATATAAACAGCTGATGGCAGTCATGAGCTGGGCTGCTTGAGTGGTCCCTCATTCATGGAGCCAGTGGAGAACTGAGCATGCTCTCAAAGCACATCCTCCTCCCTCACCCCTTACCTCAAAGATGAAGGAGCTTCAATTTAAAAATCAAAAACAAAAAACTCAGCACCAAAAATAGCCCATTTGAAATTGAAAGCATTATTTGTATTTTAAATGAGTCACTGACTCTCTCTTGGCCTCAGTTTCCTCACTTGTACTTAGGGAATTGAATTAGATGACCTAAAAGATCCCTTGCAGCCTGGGAGATCTTATTGCCTCCTGAATCGTGAAGAATCTGATCCCCCCCAAATTCTCTTTCTCCCATTCATGTCTTAAGGAAATATGCAGGTAGAACCCCCAGCCAGGTTGCACTGACAAAATAAAACCCAGCGTTTAAAACCCCGAGTATTCAAATGTGCTTTTCTCCTAGGGTTTTGTCCTTCAATGCCAGGTCTAATGACTTGCATTCAAGTCAACATAATTGGCATAGATTTGAGTGGCCATCTGGATTTTAATACATTGTTGCACACATACTGAGAAAACGCTTAATACAGTTTAGAGTAGAGGAAGGAAGGGGGAGGCAGAAGCCCGCAGCTGACTTCCACCTCCGTCCAATTCTCCACTAGGAAATGTATGAGCAAAGGAGTAACCAGGGAAGATGACAGGTGAGAGACCTTCTCCCTCTCTTCCTTCATTTCCCTCAGCCCCCACCCCAAAGGAAAGGAGTGGGGGCTGTAGGCTGGGGAGGGGGAGAGAGTCAATACAATGCGGTCTCCACAAGAGCACTGCTTTTTGCCTATCAGATGTTCATCTCTGGGATACCATCCCAAGCTCTTCAGTCTTTGCCTGCTTCGCTGATGTTAGCTCAATTCTCGGTGGCAGATTTCAATGTATAGACTCCAGCTTCCTACACTGCTCTGGCCCCAGTCTCTACCCTCTCTCTGTCCACCAAGTCACAGTCTTTGGTGCTCCGTGATTACTTCCAGCATCTTATCACTTTCTTGGCTTCTCCTACCCATAAGTCCCTTTCAACGTTAGGATCATAAAAGGACTCTGGGTAGTTTATTTTTTTGTTACTGAATCCTTTTTGTCATGTCTGACTCTTTGTGACTCCATTTGGAGTTTTCTTGGTAAAGATGCCACAGTGGTTTGCTATTTCCTTCTCCAGCTCTTTTTACAGATGAGGAAACTGAGGCAAACAGGGTTTAATGACTCACCCAGTATCACATATCTGGGTAATTTGCTCTGAAACCTCTCAGACCTTAAAGGAGAAGGAAATCACTATTTCCATAGTACCTACATTATGCTAAGTACTTTACAAAATTTGATCCTCTAGCGGTTGAGGAAACTGAGGTTAAGTGACTGGTCCAGGCTCACATAGCTAGCAAAGTCAGGTTAGATTTAAACTCCAGTACTAGTTCTCTATTGTATCACCTACTAGCCTTAAAGATAGCTGAATAGGGTGCCCAAAGGCATCTCCAAGAATCTCCAAGATTCCCCTTGCACTATGTGTATGCCCTTTGGGAAATTCTTCAAAAGATTACATATATATCTATATACATATATATAGTCACTACATGATCTCCAAGATTCCTTCCAACTCTAGACTGATGACCCTGGGCATGAGTGCCAGCAGAGCATCCATTGGAGTACATTCAATATGGCCTTCGGAATGGGCACCAAACCCTAAGAGTTGCTCTGTAGCATCTTCAGGACTGGCTCCTTTAAATCTTTGCTTTGAGCTCTTTAGTTAGTCTAGCTAAAGACTTTTCTTGTAAGGATACAGTAGTAGGAGCTACCACTTATATACCCTTTAAGGTCTGCAGAATACTTTACATGCATTATCTCATTTGACCCTTATATTAACCCTGGGGAGTACAGATGCTGTAATACTATTCCCATTTTATAGATGAGCAAACTGAGGCACTGGGAGGGAAAGGGGCTTGCCCAAGGTTCAATACATTGACCAAGCAGGGTTCCAGAGTTTTGATGACACTCTATACCAGTGTTGACAAACTTCCATAGAAATGGGGGCCTCTAAATGGTACGTAGGGTTCCTGTGGGCTGCATATTGACTTGGTTTTACAGTGTCATATTTTCTGTCTTTTTATTTATTTTGTGAAGCATTCCACAAATACATTTTAATTCATTTTGGGCTATATTTGGGACTGTTGTGGTGGGTGGTGTTGGAGGCACCTCTAATTTATGCTGCCCATCTCTTGACAGAAAAGGGACAGATACAAGATACTGAATGAGATGGGCATTTGGGGCATGAACAATGTGGGAATTTGACTCCCTGGACTATGCATGTTTGATATAAAAGTTTAGCTTTCCTTTTAAATTTATTAAATAACTTGCCAAGCCAAGTGTCATACATCTGTGTCTGAGGCAGCATTGGAATTCAGGTCTTCTTGATTTCAGGTCTAACTGTTCTAGCCACCAAGCTTTTTTTTTTTTAAACCCTTATCTTTTATCTTAGAATCAATACTGTATACTTGTTCCAAGTTAGAAAACTAGGAAAGGCTGGGTAATGGGGATTAAGTGACTTGCCCAGGGCCACACATCTAGAAATTGTTTCAGATCAAATTTGAACCCAGGACCTCCTGCCTCTAGACCTGGCTCTCAAACCACTGAGCCACTAGCTGGCTCCAAGAGACATTAAGCTCTTAAAATGACATGCACATAAAAGCATCTAAGAGACTAATCCCTCAAGTAGAATTTCTCAGTTCTTTATTTTTCCTTCAAGTCTTCCTCATCCACAGACGTGCCAAAGAACACTGAGAGCCTTTATTGTCTAAATAATTTGCTCTTCAACCACTTGGATTCTTCCTCTTCTTTATTCCTCTCCCTCCCTACCGTCTCAGAGAGATGTAAGCGATTGCACTTCATAAATAGGCTTAGCATTCTGGTAACCCAAGGTAATCTTTTGCATTCAGCCAGGGAAAAATGAGATGCTTGTAAATAGACCTTAATTAGGAGGCCATTCTTCAAACTTGCCGAATCCCAGTTTTACAGTAGCTTCTCCTTTCAGCATGGAGCAGGTGACTGAGGGAAGGCTTTTGAATTTTCCTCTTGCTTAAAGACTCAAGAAATTGTAAAGAAACTCGCAGGGCCAACCAATAGCAGGGAAAGCACCAGACACTACAGTAATATGAATCTGTGTTGGGTAATGAGGTAAGGTAGGACAATGTTTCATATATTATTCTCAATCTAGTCTTTATAAAGACCTATTATCCCAATGCACATGAATTAGAAAGTCATTCAGGGGATTTAAAATATTATACTCAGGCATAGGTAGATAGTTCAGTGAATAGGAGGACCCTAAGCCTGAAATCAGGAGAACCTGGGTTCAAATATGATCTGAGATACTTCCTGGCTGTGTGACCCTGGGCAAGTCACGTAAACTTGATTGCCTAGCCCTTGCCACTCTTCTGTCTTAGAATTGATATTAAGACTAATAATATAAGGGTTTAAAAATAAAACAAAAAATTATATTCTCATCTTTCTTTGTACCGACTCTTAATTTATTTAATCTTGGATTGAGAAGCAGTATGGTAGATAGAGTCAGTGTAACTCAGCACAAGGGTTCTTAACTGAGATTAAAAAAAATTTTTTTTGATAACTGTATATCAATAAAGCCAGTTTCCTTGGTAATCCTTTCTTTGTATTTTATTTTAGGCATTTAAAAACATGATTCTGGCTTTTTTCCTCAATGTAGTTAATGTATAAAATGTTTTGCATGAATTCATGTGTATAATATCTATATCTATATCTATATCTATATATATATACATACATCTTGTCTTCTCAATGGAAGGTAGAGAGGGTAAAGTGAAGGAGAGAATTTGGAGTTGAAATTTTAAAAGGAATCTAAAAATATTTTTATTTTATTTTTGTCATGCAAAACCCACTTCCATATTGGTCATTGTTATCAGATCAAAGTCAAACATAACCAAAACCCCCAAATAAAATCAAAGATATACTGGTGTGAAAGATGACTCCAACACTTCTTTCTCTGGTGGTGGATAGCATTCCCCATCATGAGTCTTTCAGGATTGTCCCAGCTCATTACATTGCTGAGTGTAGCCAAGTCTTTCATGGTCGATCATCGGACAATACTGGTGTTACTGTGTACAATGTTCTCCCTGTTCTGTTTATTTGACTCTGCATTAGTTCCTGCAGATCTTTCTAGAGTTTTCTGAAATCATTTTGTGTATCATTTCTTATAGCACAATAGTATTCCATCACCAACATGTACCACAATTTGTCCACCACCAACAATGTACCACCATTGATTTCTTCATGTGAAAATTGCTTGTTCATATCCTTTGACCGTTTGCCAATTGGGGAATGGTTTGTATTCTTATAAATCTGACTTTGTTCTCTATAAATTTGAGAAATTGAGGCCCTTATCAGAGAAATATTTTATAAAAAGTGTTCCCAGTTTGTTTTTCCCCTTTTAATCTTGGTTACATTAGTTTTGTTTGTACAAAAGCTTTTTAATTAAATATAATCAATTTAGTTATGGTATCACTCTTTGTATATAAATCCTATATCCATTTTGACCTTCTCTTGGGTAAAGGTTATAAGATATTGTATATATCTAGCTTCTGCCATACAATTCTTTAATTTTCTCAGCAATTTTTTGTTAAATAGTGAGTTAAAAGTAATTTTTAAAAATGCATTATCTTCAGGGTTAACACACTGAATCGTTAACAATTCAAAAACAAAATAAAACAAAACATTACTCTAAGAAGGAGTCGATGGGATTCCCCAGACTGCTGAGGTCTGGGGAGGAGAGAGGGAGAAGAGAAGGTCCTTAATCCAAAAAAAAGTTTAAGATAATAAGTCATCCTCTGGGATAGGAAGATCTGAGTTTAAATCCTGACACTGTCACTTCCTGGCTATGTGTAAATGTCCTGTGAAAATCTACCCTAAGCAACTCTCTTGGACTATAAATTGCAGATAACCTGTTGATTGACTTTGGTTGAGGTAATTCCCTTCCCAGGAATTACCTACAGCATCTTAATCCTATTCAAAAACAAGCATCCTCTTTTTTCTGCTTTTCCATTTTAGCCATTGTATTACTTATTATTAGTACAATAGTGGGCTAGAAAAGGGCACGCAAAAGAACCCAAACCTAGGTACGGGATTGCAAAACAAATATCAAGCAATAACATTGGTGCCTCTACTTGAGAAAATATAATGGGCCTCGGTAGCCTTTAATATCAGGATTCCAAAAATTTACAAGTCAAGATCATGGGCCTCCCCTCACCACACCCCCTCTCTGCCACAAAAGTAGACCTTTTATTTTTTGATGAAACACACACACTAATACATTGTTGGTAGAGCTGTCAATTGGTACAACACTCTGGAAAGCAGTTGGGAATTATGCAAATGAAATGACTAATGTACTTATAGCCATTGACCCAGAGATCCCACTGTTAGCTATATTCTCTTGACCAAAAGAGAAAGGTCTCCTATACATTCAAATATTTATAGCAATGAGTATATACAGAGAATATGGGAAGACAACTGAACTGATGCAAAGTAAACAGAGTCAGGAAGAAACTGGCTATAAATACTATTAAATGGAAATAAAAACAAAGATGAAATTATAAAGAATAAATTTAGTTGCAAAGAAGAAGCATGAGAAGACCCCACCCCACCCCCAAATCCTCCAGCCCCTGCTTTCTAGTGGTTGGGTTTTTCAGGTGCAGAACAGTACATAGAATGTCATGTTGTTTATATTTTAAAAATATATTGATCAATTTGGCTGAATTTTTTCTCTTCTTCCTCTTTAAAAAACAGTTCTTTGTTATAAGGGATGGCTTTCTGGAAGGGAGGAGAGAGACTTTAGGTGACATAATAATAGCAGGTATCAATAAAAACCTATTTGAAAAATGAACAATTAACTAAATACTTTCACTTTGCAAGGCAGAAAAACGAGGTTCTTTCTTGCTCCATATTCCCTTTAAAAGAGAGGATTTTAAGAATGTCTATATACATTTTTTTTAATTAGAAATGAAGTAATCTAGACAATGTTTCCTTATTTTTCAAATCAAAAAGATTTTAGGTGTTTTTTTGGGACAGGGCAAGGTTTTCATGCAAGTCAGACTTTTGCCTTGATATATAATCTAGGGCAGGAACTGCATTCTGCCTCTTTTTATGTCACTAGCACATAACACAGTGCCTAGTAGTACATAGTAGGTAGTTAATAAATGTTTATTGATTGATTAATGTATACTTTGTGTTGTATTTATCAAATATAGCTTTTGGTTTCTTGTTCTTAATTTGAAAGTTTGATAAGTTTTCTGTACTAAAATGAAAATAAGCTTCGTTAAGGTAGTTTTTTTTTAACTGAGCATTTCCCAGTTATTGATTTGCTTTGAGCCAGTAGCTCTTTCTTAGGAGACAAAAGCTTTCCCACCTTTGCTCTCACCAATCAGTTTTCTTACTTCTTTAAGGCATTGCTATTCTGTTGTAAGGTTTCTTCAGCAAAATTGGGTTTATCTAGTAGTGCAAATACAATTTTTACACTATCTGTAGATTTCATTTATCCCTGCTATGCCAGTTCCTGAACTGAAAACTGACTGTGCCTTCCCTGTGTAGCCCTTAGGTTATCACCTCCTATAGCATTCATTTTCTGAACCAGTCAATCACAAGGCACTTACCATTTACCATCTTGTTCTTCTTGGCCCTAGAGGTTGCAGAAAAGGAGATTTAGGCTCAGGGTAAGGAGAAGCTTCTTACTCATTTGCGCTGCCCAGAAGTGGAATGGGCTCTGTTAGGAGGTAATGGATTCCCCCTTTGCCAGAGGACTTTCTTCTTCTTCTTCTTCTTCTTCTTCTTCTTCTTCTTCTTCTTTAAATAAACCCTTACCTTCCTCCTTAGAATCAATACTATGTATTGGCTTCAAGGCAGAAGAATGGTAAGGGCTAGGCAATGGGGGTGAAGTGACTTGCCTAGGGTCACACAGCTAGGAAGTGTCTAATGTCATATTTGAATCCAGGACCTCCCATCTGTAGATGTGGCTCTCAATCCACTGAGTGACTCAGCTGCCCCCTTGCCAGAATTCTTCTGATAAATCCTCATTGAATAGTTTTCTTGCTCTAGTGCAGGCTGAGTTGGACAGTGTCTGTGGTTCCTTGCTTCTGGCTATACAGGCCTACTTGCTATTTCCTACACACAGTATTCCACCTCCTATCTCTGTGCCTTATGCACTGGCCATCCTCACCTCCAGCTCTCAGAATCACTAGCTTTCTTTAAGACTCAGTTCAAACATCACCTTCTTGAGACCTTTCTGGATCCTTCCAGCTGCTAGGACCTTCTTTCTTGAGGTTCCCTTCCATCTGCTCTACTTGGATCTGGTTGGGATTTATTTACCTCGATTCTCCTCTATTAGAATATAAGCTCCCTGAGGGCATGGATGGTTTTTGCTTATTCATATTGCTTCTTTGCCTTGTATTCCCAGAGCTGAGTGCGGTTCCTGGCATGTAATAAATGCTTATTGACTGATGCCTTACAACTCAGAGATTCTTTTATAATGTCCTTGGAGTCCATTCTTATCTTTCTATTTAAATTGTAAGCTCCTTGAGATCCGGAATCCTGCTCTATTTATCTCTTTTTTTAAACCCTTACCTTCAGTCTTTGGATCTATCTGTTCTTGTACATAATGGCAGCCATATTGGATGATGATTGTCTGGGAAAACTTGGCTACTCCCAGCAATGCAATGATCTGGGACAATCCTGAAAGCCTGGTGATGGGAAATGCTATCCATGTCCAAAGAAAGGACTGTTGGAGTCG
The DNA here is from genome assembly GCF_016433145.1 of Gracilinanus agilis. Lineage (NCBI taxonomy): Eukaryota > Metazoa > Chordata > Mammalia > Didelphimorphia > Didelphidae > Gracilinanus > Gracilinanus agilis. The sequence goes on from NC_058134.1 coordinate 236,720,134, forward strand.
CTTTCCCATCAGTGAATTTATGCTTTTATTTTGGGGTTTGGGTTAGGTATGAGTTTGCTCTTACAACAAGGACCAATGTGGAAGTGGGTTTTGCATAATAAAAAAATGAAAAAACAATCTATATAAGACAGAAGCGTGGTAAGGGCTAGGCAATGGGGGTTAAGTGACTCAACTAGGGTCACACAGCTAGGAAGTTGTCTGAAGCCATATTTGAACCCAAGTCCTCCCAACTCCAGGGCTGGTGCTCTATCCACTGAGTCATCTAGCTGCCCCCTTGGCACTTAGCTTGTAAGCTCCTGGAAGGCAGGGGATATTTCACTCTTGTCTTTGTATCCACAATGCCTACCATGATATTGGCTTGTCAGGCAATTGATACTCAGTAAATATTTGTTGAAGGAAGATGAAAGAAATGCAACACTGTCTTCCTTCAAGGACCCAATGTCTGACTGACTTTTGGGTTAGCTAAACAAGAGACATGAACCATGGCTAGAAATAAAACAGAAAGCCTTGCCTCTGCATGAAGTTTCAAACCATAAGGAGCTCCTGTCAGCTCTAAAGCTTTCAGGGAAAGAATACATGAAAGACATGAAAGCACTTTTGTTTATTATCTAAAAGCTTGATTAGAATTTCCCTAAAAATAGGACAATCACCTATAATTGGAAAGCCTACACATCTCCAGTGTTTGCTTCCGTCACTCGTCACTCGGCAGATTATAAACAAGTTTTGATGGGCAGATGAATTAAACCAAGAAGAATTAAAATGATGTTTTCGTTGGCCTCCCTGAAAATCTTCAAAGACACAGTTATTCACCCGAGTGCCATCATGTCATATCCAGTGCCGTCATCTCCCAGCTAGGACCATGCATGTATGATGCTTTTTGAAGGGCAGATTCCTTGCCAGTGATACCCTGGGGGGTGGTGTTGAGATATAAGCTTCAGTCTGGATTTTATCATCTGGGTTGATCCAATTATTATTCCCATTGGGCAGATAAAAGAGAAAAACAAATGTAATTCAGAGAGCGTCAGAAGTGTTTAAAGAACCCCTGACTTTGATACCTTGAATCTCCTGACTCCAGGTCTACTTCTCTCTTATACTACAGTGCCTCTTCAGAGCCTTCCAAAGAGGAGTTGGCATTCAAGACATTCCAATGCATTGAAATAGTGCTGGATTTGGTCTTTCAAGGACCTGGATTCAGATCCTGCCCCTGTCACTTACTCTCTGTGTGACTCTGGATAAATAATTTTACTTACTCAAGTGAGTTTTGGGTCTCAGTCTCCTTTTCTGTAAAATGAGTGAGTTGGAGTTGAAAAAATGACAAAAAACAAAATGAGTGAGTTGGACTAGATAGTTTTTGAAGTCTCTTTAGACCTGAATCTGTGATCCTTTTACAAATCACTTCCTTTTTCTTTCTTTCACTTTCCCTGTCTTTAAAATAGAGACAGCTAGATGTTGCAGTGGATAGAATGTGGGCTTTGGCATCAAAAGGACTTGAGTTCAAATGTTGTCTCAGACAGTTGTGTGACTCACTGCAAGTCACTTAGCCATGTTTGCCTCAGTTTCCTCATCTGTAAAATGAGCTGGAAAAGAAAGAGCAAATCATTCCAGTACCTCTGCCAAGAAAATCCCAAATGGGGTCACAGAGAGTTGGACACGACTGAAAAATGGCTGAATAATATAAATGTTCTGTAAAATGATGGGATTAGACTCGATGACCTCTAATGTCTTTCTAGTTCTATATCTAGATGCTTATGCGGCAGCTTGATGGCACAGTGAATAGGGCCCTGGAAGACCTGAGTTCAAATTTGGCTTCAGACATTTACTTAGCTATATCACTCTGGACAAATCACCTAACTACTGACTACCTTAGTTTCTCCATTTGTAAAATGGAGATCATACTGTTGTGAAGATCAAATAAGATACCCTTGTAAAGTGTCGGGCACCTAGTAAGAGTGATTTTTCCGGGGTAGCTAGGTGGTTCAATGGATAGAGTGCCACTGGACAGCTCGAATACTCAACCATTATCTTTGCAATAATATCGTGACAACTCAAGAAAGAACTCACAGAATGTGGGATGGATATTTGGCAAGAGGAGCACAAGAGTTGTAGAGTGTGGACAAGTAGGGATGAGTTCCTGTTTGTACCACTGGAAAGGATACCCCCATCAATATGATCCCACAGTGATCGGAAGAAGTATATTTATACCCACATATAATACAGATATCACACATATAACATATTATATACATATATCACACATGTAATATTACATATATTGCACATTATATACATAACATAGAATATATATATAATCTATTATATGTATGTGGCTTATGGTAGGCAACATGGTAGAGTTCATGAACCTGGTTTATGTGTGTGAATGTATGTGTTTGTGTATATGTATGTATGTATGTATGTATGTGTACATACATGTATGTGGCAGCTCCACACACATACAACCAGAGCTATGACCGGATCAGGGTCAATGAACCTCTAAACATCCCCCTGGTGACTCTAAGAAGGTAAGTGACAGATGAGTTGTTGAGCTACTTTGTCACAGGAAGACTCTACCTGAGAATTCCTACACTGGGGAAATCCTACATTTGGATTAAAAAAAAACAAACAAACAACCCACAAGATCCATGATTCCATCTAAATTGTCTTCAAATATTTGGAAACTGGCCACATGAAAAAAAGACAATAGACTTATAATGCTTGCCAACGGATGGAAGAATCAGACTAATGGGGGGGGGGAAGCAAAAGGTAGATTTGGGTTCAATGGGAAGAATTTCCCTATCGTTCAAATGGTTTGTTGTTGTTCAATCGTGGCTGACTCTTTGTGTCCCCATTTGGGGTTTTCTGGGCAAAGATACAGGAGTGGTTTGCCATTTCTCTTTCTAGCTCACTTTACAGATGAGAAACTGAGGCAAACAAGGTTAAGTGACTTGTCCCAATAAGTGTCTGAGGTCAGATCTGAACTCAAGAAGAGGAATCTTTTTAACTCCAGTCCCAGCACTCTGTCCCCTGTGCTGCCTACCTGCCCGTTAAAATTGTATTAGAATGGAACGGGGCTGCTTTCAGAGGTGATGAGTTCCCTATGTTTAAGGAGTATGCAGACAACCAGTTGGATGTCAGGGGTGTCATATAGGGACTTGACACTAGAACTGGAACAGACCTCGGAGGTCACGCTAGTCCTAAGATCTAGATCCTGAGTAGAGCTTGATGGTCTCTCACCCAAGGTCACACAGCTCATCAGTGGCAGAACTGGGATTGGAACCCAAGTCTGCTGACTCTAATTCCAGGATTTCCCCCGCTGTTCCTGCCCTTCAAGGAGGAAGTTAGGCCACATGTCCTCCCATAGGACCCCTTCTAATGCTTCTGCTTCTCTGCTTCTTGGAAATGGATGCGAATTTCTTTCTCCATGGGTGACTCGTTGGAAGCCGCCTACAAATAATTTGTAATGCAGGTGGCAGAGTTGAGAGGCTTCCTAAGAACCATGCTGATTGAGAGCTGATTGACCTAATCTATTGGCATGGCAGCATTCCACGTGGGCACCCAAGCTCAGGTACACCTGCAGCCCACTTCATGTATCTGTCTTCTCCCCAAGATGTGTTGCTGAGAATGGGCCCTGTGCAGCGGTGGCTGTTTTTGGTCCTTTGTAGTCTGCATATAGACAGATAGGGTGATCTGAGTTCAAATGTTGACCTCAGACACTGAGGCTGTGAAACCCTGAGCAAGTCACTTCCTCAGTTCCCTTACCTGTAAAAATGAGCTGGAGAAGGAAATGGCCAACCACTCCCATCTTTACCAAGAAAACTCCAAATGGAGGTAGGCAACATGGTATAGTACGTGGACCTAGTTTATGCCTCTGTTTGTATGTGTGCATGTACTTTGTGTGTGTATGTATGTGTGTGTGTGTGTATAACTGAATAACAAAATCTGTTTATGTGTAAGCGTGATAGTTGATAATCTGGACACTATTTAAATACCTTTAGTGATGGGGGACTCACCACCTCCCAAAACAAGCCATTCTTGTTATAAGATCAGAGTCACCATCTTGATAGATGAGCTTAGATAGATGATAGAGATAGAGATGGATGGAGGGAGGGATGGAGGAATAGAGAGAGATAGAAAGAAGGGGCATTTCTTAAGCTCATACTCTATGCGAGGCACTGTGCTAACTGCTGGGATTGTAAATACAAGCCCTCCAAAAGACAATTTCTGCCCTCAGGGAGCTTATATGCTAACAGAAAGCACAACTCGAAAAGGAACTGGACGGGATGGCTGGGTGGTGGCATGACTGCTGTAGAGAGGTAGAAAAGTCTGGAGAGTGAGGAGTGAAGTGAGCATAGCCTGGACACCTCCTGAAATCCTGGTTGGGGAAGGACTCACCACTCATCTGGAGGTACTTCCAGTTTGAGAAGACTACTGGCTGGGCAGTGGAGAAGAAGAAGATTAGGTTCCTTTCATTTGTTCCTCATAATCACCCTGGAAGTGGGTGCTATTATTATCCCCATTTTACAGATGAGGAAACTGAGACAGACAGAGGTCTACCTAAAGTCACGCAGCTAAATGTCAAAGGCAGGATTTGAACACAGGTTTTCCTGACTCCAAGTCTTGCATTCTGTCTGTGCATTCAGCCATTTGGCTGCCTCTCTTTGTATGTCGGGTGCCTAGCATTGGACCTGGCACATGGGTGCTTAATAAAAGGCAATCTTGCTGCTCAGTGCCTGAGTGTATCAATGAAAAAACAAATCGACTCAATAATGACTATGTACCAAGCATTGTACTAAGTGCAGGAGATACAAATACTGAAACGAGGACAGTCCCTGTCCTCAAGGAACTTCAATTCTAATGGGAGAGGCCCCCAGATAGGGGGCCAGAGGCCAGGGAGAGGTGCCATAACATGTTGCAAAGTTATAAGGACGATGAGTAAGGCTATTGGGAAGTAAATTGACACACTCCTTCCTGGCAGAGTTGCTTGGGTCGTTGTTCCAGAACTGACTGGGATGGGCATTCCCAGGTGCACCCAAGTGTTGCCAGATGGGCCAGCCCGCCTGGCCATTGCTCTGTGTGCCTCTCCTAGACCCCTTGTTCCCCAGCTCTGCCCCAGACAGACCCTATCTTTGGATTGCAATGGCCACTCCATTGACGTGGGGATGATGTGTGTGTTTTTCCTTCCGCCAACAGGCAGACAGCAGTGCAGGCTCCCAGAGGAGCCCCCCTCAGCCCAGGGAGGGGGGAAGAGTGGGCCCACCATCTGCTGGATAGACCAGGCTCCGGGGAGGATTTGTCAAAAACATCCATTGTGAGGCAGAAAATGAACCAAATGTCCTCAGTTTTCACTGCCTTAGGCTCCCTCCCTCTCCTGCCTCCTTCCTTGCCTTTGCTTCCTCTCCTCTTTCGGTGCCTCCAAACAGGGAATGTTCTTTCTATATTGGTGGTGGCTGTTCTTTTCTCTGTAACTGGTCAAAGAGTTTCAAGTGGGCTTTAAAATCATATTTCTGTATCCTCTGGTTTATTTACATAGAACAGAAACCATTGGAATTATTCTCCCCCACGATCATCTACACACGAGAAGTGTAGAAAGCATTTCTTAAGTTTGCTATGTATAAGGCACTGTGGTGACTCTGGGCCTCCAAAAATAAAACTGAAAAAGGGAACCCTCAAGATGCTTCCATTTGGCTGGAAGAGAAATTGTTGAGTCCATAAAGGGAAATGGAGGAGTTCCTAAAGAAAGAGCAAGCACTAACAGTTAAGGGGGCGATAAAATGATAGGTCTCAGAGTCCATCTACTTCAGCTCCACTCATTTTATAGATAAGAAGCCTGGGAACCCTGGGAGATCAAGTAATTTGTCCAGTGCTACACAGGTAATAGGTGTCAGAGGCAGGAACTCAACCAAGGTTGTCTGACTCTACAGTCATGGCTTTTGACAATTGTAAGAACCTTCCAGTAGGTCTCTCTGCTTCAGTCAACCTACTCTAGTCCATCTCTTTTGGGGCCTTTTATAACTTGGCCCCTTCCTCTCCAGTCTACTTATTTCCCTCCACATACTCAGTGATCAGCCTTCACAGAAAATACTCCATCTCCTGACTTCATGCATCTTTTTTGACTGGATCTCTCTTCTTCCCCTCATCTCTGCCTCCTTCAGGTCCCACTTGATCACTTTACAGCTAGTGCCTTCCCTCGGTTGACTTTCTCTAGCTTGTCCTGTATTTGTGTTTTTACATAACTGTTTGCAGGTTGTCTCCCCCATTAGACTGAGCTCCCTGATGGCAGGGACCAGCTTTTGCCCTTCTTTAAATCCCCAGCTCTTCGCATTGTGCCTGACTTCCGACAGGTTCAACGGTACCACCCTTAGGAAGGGCATCCTATTGGAGACTGCCCATGAGCTGAGCCTTGGAAATCGATGAGGCAGAGGTATTCGTCACCTCTCCTAAACTATTTCTCCTTCCCTTCCTTTCATGAAAGCCAGAGAAAATGGCATGGATAGACGAGTGATTGTAGCGAGATGAGTGGGAATAGTGAAACCTGTCAAGTGGATGCCTCATTTGAATTTTCATTACATATTTCCATTGGGCTGGAACCAATGGCCATATTTTACATAATCATAACTTTAAATAGTGTGAATTTGAATATGTTTGGCTGCTTCCCAGGATTCATTACTCATTATTCGGACTAATTGGGACTTAGCACTCGATTCCCTGCTGCTTTCTGCTGCTTTCTCCAGAGGGTTTTCATATGTGTATCACACAGTGTCCACTGAGAAGTTCCATCATCTGAGCAGCCTTGTTGGGTGGGAGGCTGGGAGTGGGAGTGAGCTGGGAGGAGCTGAGGGGAGAACAGGAAGCACCCAGACTCAGAAGAAGCAGGAAGGCATGCTGACTCTGAGACAGGCAGCAGAAAGATTGAATGAAGAAAGAACATTTGAAAGATGGGGTTTTGTTTTTATAGAATCCTAGACTTAGAATTGAAAGGCACTTTAGAGATCATCTAGTCCAGCTCCCTTGTTTCATAGATAAGGAAACTGAGGCTCAGGGAGAGCTTTTGGTAATTACCACAATTACCAACTAGTAAATGGCAAAGTCAAATCATGAACCTGGGTCCTCTGACAATTCAGCAAGTGCCTTTTTCTTCTTTCCCATTATACCTCATTTTATTTAAACCTCACCTTCTGCCTTGGAACCAATACTATGTATTGGCAGAAGGGTGGTAAGGGTAGGCAATGTGACTTGCCCAGGGTCACATGGCTGGGAAGTGTCTAAGGCCAGATTTGAACCTAGGACCTCCTGTCTCTAGGCTTGGTTCTCACTCCACTGAGCTACCCAGCTGTTCCCATTACACCTCATTTTTGTTCTTGTTTCAGTCTTGTTCAACTCTTTGTGACCCATTTGGGGTCTTCTTGGCAAAGAAACTGGAAGTACTTTGCCATTTCTTTCTCCAGCTCATTTTCTACAAATGAGGAAACTGAGGCAAACAGTGACATGACTTGCTCAGGGACAAGTGTCTGGATTTAAACTCCGTTCTTGATTCCAGGCCAGAAAATGAGGTAGGTGGAAGGGATTGATGAAGTCATTTAGTCCAGCTCTTAACTTTTCAAATAAATAAACTGAGGTCCAGAGAGGCAAAGACTTGGTAGTACATATCCAGGTGCTCTGACTTCAAATACAGTGCTCAAATACATATAAAAAACAATTGGCAAACTTGAAAGAGCTGTAAAAATCTCAGTTATAGGGTAAGGCATACTATGGCATAGTGGACAGTGAGCTGACCTTGGAGCCAGAAAGATATGAGTTCATGTTTTACCTTGGACACATAGATATGATTTCAGACAATCTCACTTTAACTAATCTCTTACTACTTTGGACTGATGGCATCAGACTCAGATGGAAAATAATTGCCACTGGCCATAGGTTGACTTAGAAAACCACAAATTAACATTATCTATGTTGTATTATATTTTTATTAGTTTATTCAACATTTCCCAATTACATTTTAAGCAAGTTCAGGTTAGACCTGGGTATATTGCTGGGTCCTTGTGGCCAGCAGAGTTTGAGACCTCTGCTTATGTCACCTCTTCAAGATTATAAATCTATCTTGGTATAGGTTAGAGAGTCATTAACCTTGTAATGGATCAAATGTGTAGCATAAAATTCAAGGGAACACAAAGCAAAGGAAATCAATTGTACTGAAATAAAATTATCAAAATGCTTATAAAAATCAGATTCATAGACTCAAAGTTAAGAATCCATATGGATAGCTGGGTAGCACAGTAGATAGAGTATCAGGTCTAGAGTTGGGAGCTCCTGGGTTCAAATTTTACCTCAGACACTTCCCAGCTGTGTGACCTTGGGCAAGTCATTTAACCCCTGCTGCTTTTCTATCTTAGAATAGATATTAAGACAGGAGGTAAGAATTTCTTTCTTTCTTTTTTTTTAAAGAATCCCTGGAATAAGAAATTTTATCACCAAGGAGTTCTTTTTACCAGGGAAACCAGAAGTTCGGGCTATATTCTCTATCAATCATTCAATCAATAAACATTGAATAAGTGCTTACTGTGTGCAAGGCACAATGCTGTTTGCTGGGGATATGAAAAGGGGCCCAAGAGAATCCTTGCCTTCACAGAGCTCACCATCTAAGGTGATTGTAGAATGTAAAGGATCACTCATGAGGACTAGAGAAAACTGATCAGGGACTTGGGCGATCTTACAAAAAAGGGAATGCCACGTTTCTGATCCCTGCTTGTTTTTATGACATCAGAAATGGAGGAAGGTACGATAGGACCCGACTCGATGGGTTATTGGCCGACCAGAGCAATGACTTCAGCATAGTATCTCTTTATTCAGCAAAGCCCTTGGCAGAATGCCTGATAACGTCTTAGTGGAGGAGTCAGAAAAATAGAGCTGTCTGCTAGAGTTTGGGAATGTCAGCTCTAGTCAACGTATAGTAAAAGGTCATTATTAGCCTGGAGAAATGCTCTGGTAGGAAGCCATGTGGTTCTGTCTTCAGCCCTCTCCCGTTCACAACATTTTAATCAAAAATATGGATGAAGACATAGATCGGGTTACCGAGTTTGCAGGTGACAAAGAACCGGGAGACCAAGTTAGTACATTGGAGGGCCACGTCAGCTTTCAGAAAAGATTTCCACAAGTTGGAATGCTGGGCTGAAATTAATAGGGTGAAGTGGAGTGGGGGAAATGGAAAGGCAGCCACTTGAGTTTCAAACCAAACCTAGCTGTCTAAATATAGAATGGGCTGATGTAAGTAGAAAGGGGTGTCTGTGAAAAAGAGGAAATTGCTTTGGGAGAATGTGAGTTCAGTATGAGTCAATAACCTCATCTGGCTACCAAAACAACAACCCCTGCTGCCATCTTGGATTCTATGACTAGCCCTCTTGTGTTCAAATTCGAGAGGAAGCAGTCCCACTGCACCAAGTGTATACCTTTCACACCAAGTCTGGGGCTGTCTCGGCCAATAGAATGTAAACTCCTTGAAGGCAGGGACTGAATTTTTTTGTTCGTTTGTTTTGGTAGCTTCATTATATAGTAATTAATTCATTAGTCAGTCACAAGAATTTATTAAGGATATTCTATATATCAGGACTATACTGGTGATACAGAAACAAATAGGGAGCAGCTGTGACAGAGCAGCCAGGTGGCTCAGTAGGTAAAGAGCCAGGTCTGGAGGCAAAAGATCCTGGACTCAAATCTAGCTTCAGACAGTGCCTAGCTGTGTGACCCTGGGCTAATCACTTAACCTCATTTGCTTAGTCATTGGTCTTTTGTCTTAGAGTTGTTACTAAGACACAAAGTAAGGGTTTTAAAAAAAAGCAGAAAGACAAAAATGTTTCCTGCCCTCAAGGAGCTGACTGTGTAACTGTCATTTAATAAATGTAAGTTGAATTAGAGTATTATTTTTGGTTCTAAGAATCACATTTTAAGGAAGTTGCTGTAATGGACTTCTCTACTAGCAGCAATGTAAGGATCCAGAGCAAGGCTGAGGGACTTATGAGGAAGAAAACTAGCCACATTCAGAGGAAGAACTGTGGGAGGAGAAACACAGAAGAAAAACAACTGCTTGAACACATGGGCTGATGGGGGTATTATTGGGGATGAAGACACTAAACGATAACTCTAGTCCAACTATCAATAATATGGAATTAGGTCTTGATCAATGGTACATGTAAAACCCAGTGGAATTGCATGTCGGCTAAGTGGGATAAGGGGGATTTGGGGGAGAGGGAAAGAGTATGAAACATGTAAATGGGAAAATATTCAAAATAAAAACTTTAAAAAATTTAAAAAAACACTTCATTTTTAAAAAAAAAATTAAGGAAGTTGTTGACAAGAGTTGGCCTTGGAGTTAGGAAAGCCTGAATAAATTATTGTTGATTAATCCATTAATTATAATTAATTGTAATTAATTAATTAATTCATAAATTAATTAGAATTGATCATTCTGAAATCATCCGTTTCATTATTTATTATTATTATTATAGTTATTACTACTACTACAAGCTAATAATTATATAGCACTTTAAGGTTTTTTTAAAAAAAACCCTACCTTCTATCTTAGAATTGATACTGAATATCAGTTCCAAGGAAGAAGAGCAGTAAGGACTAGGTAATGGGTGTCAAATGACTTACCCAGGATCACAAAGTAGGAAGTTTCTGAAGCCAAATTTGAAACCAGGACCTCAAATTTCTAGACCTCACATTCTCTACCACTGAACCACTTAGCAGCTCTGCCTTAAAATTTACAAAGCATTTTATAAATATCTCATTTTAGTCTCACAACTCCATAAGGTAGATACTATTGCTTTACAGATGAGGAAACTGAGGCTGAGGAAAGTCAATGCCTTCTTAAGCCATTATTCTGGCTCAGTTATAACTAAGGCTGATGTTTTAACAGTAGAATAACACCTCCAAATTTCCATTAGCAAAGCAAAAAATCAAGAACTCCCTTTCCTATTCCTTAGACACAGCTGGTGTCTGAGGCTGGATTTAAATCCAACACTGTCCAGTGTTCCACCTAACTTCCTAAACTCAATTAATTCAGTTAAAATCCTGCCTCTAACTTGTACTGACTAATAGAAGGCCCTTGACTGCTCGGTGCTCCAGGCAACCTTATGAGACTAACAATTTGGGGGGAATTACCAGCCTCCATCTATGAAGGGGTATACATACAATAAATGGACAATTCGGAGCTCATCCAGAGGAGCTGATAAGATGATGAGGGAATGCAAAGCCAGGGATCACTTGAAGAAGGGAAATATCATTGGCCAGAACAAGGAGGGCTACACGAGAGCTCTCTTGAAATTCATTAAGAGCTGTTCTGGGGTAGAGAACTGGCTTCAGAAAACCTAAATTCAAGTCTCATTTCTGACACATCATGACTATGTAGCCTTGGGCAAGTCCTTTTATCTCTCAGCAGTCTAGGAAATTCTCTAAGACCAAAAGTGGCAGCTTACAATTCTTCTGCCTTAGAACCAATACTATGTAAGTATTGGTAATACTTACCAGAAGGTAAGGGTTTAAAAAAAAAAAAGACTCTAAGTGGCAGGGGCAGCTAAGTAGCACAGTAGTTAGAGCCTCAGGCTTGGAGTTGGGAGGACTTGGATTCAAATGTGACCTCATATAATTCCTAGCTGTGCAATCCTGGGCAAGTCACTTAACCTCCATTGCCTAGCCCTTACTGCTCTTCTGCCTTATAACCACTATTTAGTATTTATTCTAAGACAGAAAGTAAGAATTTTTATTTTTTCTTAAAAAAAAAAAGCAAAGTATGACAATGAGAAGGAGAGGGTGGGCGAAGGGTAGAAAGGGAATTCCAGGACAATTATGATAGGTAGAATTAGAAGGTTGAAGCCAGGTGGGATCTTAAAGGCCACTGAGTACCATCCCCTCACTTTATAGGTAAGGAAGCTGGGATACAGGCAGGTTAAGTGATTTGTCAATGGTTACACAGCTAGCAACTATTTGAGTGAGAATCTGAGCCCAGATGTTCCCAACTCCGGGTCCTCTGCACTCTTCACTGTGCCACGCACCTCTAAAAAGTTCAAAGAGACTTCCAACGTCATTTGGTCCAATTTCCTCTTCAATAGGAATCCCCTCGACAAAATCCCGGATATGTCATCATCTAGCCTCAGCTTAGAGCCCTCTAGGGTTGGGTAAATCACTACCCATCATCACTCCCACTCCTGATGCAACCCATTTCACTTTTAGATAACCCATTTTTAGGAAGGGCAATTGGGAAGCACCATAGTACATAGAGCTCTAGGCTTGGAGTCAGGAAGACTCTTCTTCCTACGTTCAAATCAAACCTCAGATGCTTACTAGCCGAGTGACCTTGGGCAAGTCATTTCACCCTGTTTGCCTCAGTTTCCTTATCTGTAAAGTGAGCCACAGAGGAAAATAGTAGCAAACCACTCCAACAACTCAGCAACCAAGAAAACCCCAAATGAAGTTATGAAGAGTCAGACACAACTTAATACCAACAACAAATTTTTAGGAAGCTCTTCGTTGAAATTCATTAAAATCTGTTTCCCTGTCAGCTCCTCATAACATCCCATTGCTCCTATTTCTGCTCTCTGGGGCCAAGCAGAGCACACCCTTTTCACTACTGCCCACCAGAGACTTGGGTAGAGTAATCATGTCTCCTCACCTCTGTTCCCTGTGCCTTCTTCACCCATCCACCCACAATCTCCTGGGCTACAGCCAGAGGGGCATTATTTGGCTAGTGTTCCCCTTCCACTGTTCTGGGTCAGGCTCAGGCCTGTGGTAATTGCATCCTTCCAGGCTGCTAGGTTTGGAGCCTATGGAGCAGGGGAGTGTGTTGTTTACTTTCTGCTTCGCTAAGGGAAATCTGGGGCTTGTTATTCTACTGTTAAAACATTAATTAGTTATGCCCGAGCCAGTAAACATCATGGAAGCCAAAATTAGGATTTTTAATACATCTCCTGCAGAAAGCAATTGGGAGTGAGGGATGGGGGTGGGCGGGAGGGGATGCCTTTGAAAAAAAGAGAGAAAGAAAAAAGCCTGCCTCAGCAGGATTAACCAGCTCTCACTGGTAATATTCCAAACTCAAAAACATAGGCAGACTGGGACTCCTCCAGCTGGGAACGGAGAAAGGGCAACTTGTCCATGTGGCCCAGCAGCCTTCTCTGCACTGAGCAATGGCTGGTTTGTGCCAAGTTATGGATGACCGATTTATATTCTTAGGATCTTGGGTCATAAGGGAGTTTATCAGTCTTCTAGTTCCACCCCCTCCATTTAAAAATCCATTTTATTTTCAAAGATTAGCAAAAATCTGTTTCTCTCCTACCCCATTGGAAAAGAAAAATAAAAACAAAACCCTTGGAACAAACATGCACGGTCAAGCAAAGCACATTGATTATGTCTAAATATTATGTTTCATTCTTTACCCTGACCTATATATTGGGAGGGGGAGGATAGACTGCATTGAGGTTTTGCAGCTGTGGTTGGACATTACAAATGGAATCTTTAAAATGTAGCTCAGTGTCTGGCACATAGTAGGTACTTAATTTGAATGAATGAGTAATCTCCCTCCGGCCTCACTTGCCCTACTCATGCCACCACTGGTGAACTGATTCCCCAGAGGAGTGGCAGTTATTACTCACAGAATTGTAGGGGGATCTACAAGTGCTTATCCCCCTAACAGCTAGTTCATAAGCCCCCACCAGTATGCTTCCTCTTAACAATCAGCCAGTAGACTTAGAAAGGTTTATATCCAGGGCATTTGCTCAAATAGCAGAGCAAAAACAACAGCAGCTATCCCATAATCTTTTGGGGATGTTATGTAAATAAGTGACTCGGGGTAGATTCTATGAATGTAGACTGTATCATGGAGGCAAGTTCATTCATTGACCTGCTGGCCTGTTCACAGGTGATAGGGGTGTTTAAGCTTTCGAGGGGTGTTGTTCAATCATTTTTAGTTGGGTCCAACTCATTGTGATCCCATTAGGGGGTCTCTTGACAAAGATACTGGAGGACTTTGTTATTTCCTTCTTCAGCTCATTTTATAGATGAAGAAATGAAGGCCAATAGGGTTAAACAACTTCCTCAGAGTCACACAGGCAGCCAGATTTGAACTCAGGAAGATAAGTCTTCCTGACTTCAGGCCTAGCACTCTAATCACTATATCACCTAGTTCTCCATAGGTATAAGGAAGACCTTGGTTCAGATTCTACTTCAGACCCTTACTAATGACTATGGGCAAATCATTTAAACTCCCCCAGCCTCATTTCATCATCTATAAAATGGTGGGGAGGGGGACAGTCAGTGAGCTCTAAAGTGGGAGGGGAGAGGGAATATTAGTACCTGGCAGGATTGAAAAAGGTCTCAGCAAGCCTTGAAGGAATTCTAAGAGGTAGGAGTGAGAAGAGAGAACTTCCCAGGAACAAGAGATGGCTTGTCAATTTGTGAATGATAGTGAGAAGGCCAGGTTAGCTGGCACATGGAATAACATATAGTGAGCCTGGAAATTTTGTAAAGAGCTTTCAATGCCAATCAGAGAAATTTATATTTTAGCTTGGAGGCAATAGGGAACGACTGCTGCACCTTGAGCAGGGGACTGACTTGATTAAACTTGTATTTCGGAATATTACTTTGAATTGGGAATCAGAAGACAAGCTCTTGTCTTGGTTATAAAGAAATCCTTGGAGGATAGGGTGTGAGTGTTTCCTAACCTTATCATTGGATGTCATCTCTATATTAGTAGTAGTAGTATTGCATTTCAATCATTTTAGACCCGAATTGTATACCCACAGAGCTCTTTCACTATCCTCCTAATTTGCCCAGATTCTCATGTAGGTTTCCATTGTATCCAAAGCCTTAACAAGAGCTCACAAAACTAATGAGCCCCCTGGTCTCCTGACAGCTGGGATTCATGGCTAATTTCTTAGGTTAACATTAGTTTATTGAAGGAATCGCTCTTTTACATAATGGTATACTATTCAATGGTGCCATTCCAATGTAAATTACCATTGTTCCCATCTTCAGAAAGCATCATGAAGTGACCCAATTTCTATATCTAAAATTTTAAAAGGCAGTACTTGACTAAAGTGAAAGTTTACCCAGATTTCTCTTCTCTGCTCTCCATCTCCATTTGCCCAGTTGTTTATTGACCTCAAGTTTGACTCATGGTTGGGTTCCATGTGTACTCTTTTGATAAATCAACCATGTCTAGAGCATTCCAATGGGATGACCTTGGACAGCACCCCTGTTTCTGGCTTGAGTCAGCTTCTCAGCTGATTACCCACTGCACATTTATTCCTTCTCTTCCTTTGAAATTTAAGTCGTCCCATAAATCATTGATTGGTGCATACAGTAGGGAATACTCAGATCCTTTTTACCAACTGATTCCCCAATGAGATTTCACACTTGACTCTCAGCTGATCCTCTGATTGAGCCAACATTAACTATTCAGTCCTGGACTCTTGTATCTCCTGGTCTGGAATGAGCCCACCACTCCACTTGGCAGCCCCATCTTAGATACTGCCTAATTCAATGATTCTGTGTGAGCCACTTAACCTCTTGGGTTATAGGTTCCTCGTCTACAAAATGGGGAAAGTAGAGAGTTGAACTTGATGGTCTATCCTTTTCAACTCTGAATCTACATACCTGTTTACACGGGGAGCACAAAACCATAATTTTCTGACCTTGAAGGGACCTCAAAGGCTATCCAGTCCATCCCAGACCTGTCCTCAAGTCATCTATCAACATACATTTAGTCAATGATTATTGTATACTAGGTACTGTATTAACCAACATTTATTTAAAGATTACAATATGAGGTTATAGCTAAGGAGAGAGGGGAGAAAAGAGTAGAGTTGGAGGCAACTAGATGACTCAGTAGATCAAGAGCCAGACCTAGAGAGAGGAGATCTTAGGTTCAAATCTGATCTCAAATAGTTTCTAGATGTTTGACCCTAGGCAAGTCATTGCCTATCCCTTACCACTCTTCCGTCGTTGAACCAATATAAAGTAAGTAAAGTAAGGATTTTTTTAAAAAGTAAAGAGTGGAGACAGGCCAGAGGGGAGCTTACTCAAATCTTATAGGATATTAGATCTAGAGCTAGAAGGGATCTCAGACACTAGGTAGTTTACCTTCTTATTTCATATATGAAGAAATAGAAACTTATGGAGATTACATGACTTGCTTAAGGTCACAGATGTTAAATTTAGAGACCATTTGAACCTCGATTCTCTGATTCAGAACAAGTATTCTTTTCACTGAACCATACTGCTATATCATGTGTGTGTGTGAAATGTACAGCCCCATCTTGATTTCAGCACCCTGTGGCAAAGGCTTTATGGCCCTACTCTAGTTAGTCCCCCCAGTGCCCAGGAGAGAATTCTTTACTTGCTCTCACCTCTGAAACATTCCTGTTTAATTCCTCTCAAGTGAATAAATCAGTCATTTCTTCCACCAACCTTCCCAATTCATAGTAGCTTTCTGCCCAGGCCATCTTCTCTCTCATAAGGACAGTTTTGGTTTAAGGATTGGGCAACAAACATACTGTTAAGAGCAGCACCAGCTGAGGCAGCTTTGTGTTCTCATGCCTTTATTGGTCTGCTAATTAAATTTAACATTTTTCCCTACACATTTTCTGTGCTTTAGTCTCTCATTTCAAATCAACTCTCCCTTCCTTTAATGTAGCAAATGTTCTTCCTTCTCCTGGCTGCTCTTTATATCCATTAATTTTTCAAGTCCTTTTCATCTCAGTCTTTTTAGAATAATAGAGTCTTTGCACGCTTCTTCGCTTAGCCTTGAAGTATTGTCCTGGGTGTTTTCTTCTGCTTGTACTGTGGGAAAGACTTTACCACAATGAAAGAATGTTTGAAAGCGAGTCAGGAGAACTGGGTTCCAGCAGTGTTATCTTGGGAAGATCATTGTAACTCTCTGGACATCAGCTCCATTTGCAAAATGAGGGGGCTGGATGATCCCTTGGGAGCATTCTAGCTTTATCACACTTTAATTTTTTTTTATTATATAAGAGTATAGAATGACAGAACTGTAAGAACCCCACAGATACAGCCTAGTCAAGCCAATTTGAATATAGTAGACACTATGTTTTAGGCTCTGTGCTAAGCCCTAGAGGCACACAGAAAGCAAATACAATCAGCCAATGTGCATTTATTAAACACCTAGACACTCTGCTAAGTATGGAGGATGCAGCAAAAGAGTCCCTACTCTCAAAGAATTCACAGTCTAATGGGAGAGCTAACTCCAAACCTATAAGATACATGCAGGATAAATTGGAGATGGTCTTCACCTCAAGGCTGAGGCCCAGAGAGTTTAAGGAAGTTGCTCTGAGTTACCCAGATAGTTTCCAAGAGAGCCAGGACTGGAATGAAAACTCATTTATAAAAGGAACCCCCAGATGATCTTCCTGTGTATCTTGATATCCAACCTTGGAGACCCCCTCTAAAGAGGAAGGATTGAGCCAAGCATCCTCTCCGCTGAGTCTGCAACCCATGCTTCCAACCCTTAGAGACCCTGTTTGCTGTCCTCTCTGTCCATGGTGCTGACCTAACTGACTGGCATTCTGGTGAAGCCTATGAATTCCTTCTCAGAATCTATTTTAAATACAGAAAATAAAATACATAGGATTACAAAGGAAATTAAATTATTTTGAAATATACTTACAGGAAAAAATTTCACAGACTCCAGGTTAAGGACTTCTGGTTACAAGCACCACTGGTCCCAACTATGGGCCTCGTACACAGATGCCCAGTGAATATATACATATCATGTGGGCTCTTGGCTATTCCTGCCAAGGGTGGGGATGTGTCAGTAGTCATTCACCATCCTCTACATCATAAGAAGAAACACAAAAGACCATCGGCCATTGCTCTGATCCCCGGAATCACTGCCATTTTGTTCCCACAGACTTTCTCACACTGCAGTGTAAAAAATACCAGAGATTACCCAGTTTGACATCTGTACATCAGAATTTCCTTGATTAGTAGACATACCTGTGATCTTATTTTAGGTACTCCCTCTAATTATGTTGATCACAGCCCATTCCTGCCTTCTGTTCGGATTTAAGCACTCCCAGAAATCCCTTGTTGAGGATTAACTGAACACAGTGCAAACCATCCTTTTAAGCTTTTAGCATTTTTTGAGTAATAGGACAATGTTGGTCCAGCAGAAAAAGTGGCAGATTTGATGTCAAGAGGATATGAGTTCAAATCCTAGCTTTTACTTATCGCAGTTGTGAACTTAGTTTATTTATCTGTAAAATAAAGAGCCTTGGAGATCCCTTCCAGTTCCAGACAGCAAAGACCGACTTTTCCCTCTTTTTTAAAATATCCAGCAATTAGCACATAGTAGGTACAGAATAAGTGTTTATGGATTGATTGAACTTTAGGTGTATTATTTCCTTTAAGCTTCACATTAGACAGACAGCCTAGGATAGTGAACAGAGAGCTTGACTGTGGAGTAGGGAAGACTCAGGTTCTAATCCCATCTCTGCTGCTTGGAACCCTTTGGGTCCCCGGGGAAGTCTCAGGTAACTCTCTGGGATTATAAGATGGGGGAAAGGTATTTGTCTTTTGTGATAAAGGGAATTGGAAATTTTTTATAAGAAATCCCAGGCTAGTTCAAAAAGAAAACAAACAACACTCCACCCCAGCCTCTCAATAACCCTATGAAATAGATTCTACAGGTAACATTTTTCCCTATTACAGATGAAGAAACTGAGGCCCAAGGCATAAAAATGACTTACCAAGGCCACACAAGGTAGGAAATAGTAATGGCAGAATTTGAACCCAAATCCTCCTGACTTCAAATTCAGCACTCTTTCTGCTGACAAGAAATGAAAGTGATTTGCTTTAGTCACTTATATGTTTGAGGCTAACTTTGAAGCTCCATCTTCGTGGTTCCAATGCAGTACTACATCTATTAGATTATATTGCCTCTTGTATGAAATAATGGTTGTGAAAATGTTTTGTAATCTGTTGGAGAAATGTAAAATTAAAAAAAAGTCATTGTACCTCTTCACATACCTAGAATAGTGTTCTATCCATGTTGTTGTTATTTAGTCACATCCTACTCTTTGTGACCCCGTGGGCCATAGCATACTAATACTGTCCATGGGATTTTCTTGGCAAAGATACTAGAGTGATTTGCCATTTCCTTTTCCACATTACTTTACAGATGAGAAAACTAAGGCCAACAGGGTTAAATGCCTTCTATAGGGTCATTATTAAGTGTCCAGGATCTAGCTAGTATGAGATGACATTTGAAATCAGGTCTTTCTAACTCCAGGCCACACACTCTATTCCCTGAGCCACCTAGTTACCGCCATTCTACCTCTAGCAGGGATTTAATAATTATCAAAGGTGATGGTTTACTGTTGTTGTTGTTGTCCTCAGCTAGTGCACCCCTCCTTATGCACTATTCCCTATATGTGTTGTCTCCTCCATGTTAGAATATAAATTTCTTGAGGACAAGAAATGTATTCCTTTTCTTTTTGTATATCCAGCTCTTAGCACAATGCTTGGCACATAGTAAGCAATTATAGAATGTTTTTTTAGTTTATTTATTCATTTATTTATTTAATTATTTGTTTATTTATTTTGGGATGTTTTTTCATGGTTACATGAATCATGCTCTTTCCCTCCCCTACTCCTGCCCCCCTGCTGCAGCCAATGAGCATTTCTACATGTGTCATTGATCAAGACCTATTTCCATATTATTGATAGTTGCACTGGGGTGATCATCTACATCCCCAATCATATCCCCACTGAACCATGTGATCAAGCAGTTGTTTTTCTTCTGTGTTTCTGCGCCCACAGTTCTTCCTCTGAATATGGATAGCTTCTTTCTCATAAATCCCTCAGAATTGTCCTGGATCGTTGCATTGCTGCTAGTACATAATTCCATTACATTCAATTTTACCACGTGTATCAGTCTCTGTGTACAATGTTCTCCTGGTTCTGGTCCTTTCACTCTGTATCAATTCCTAGAGATCTTTCCAGTACACATGGAATTCCTCCAGTTTATTATTCCTTTGAGCACAATAGTATTCCATCACCAACAGATACTTCAATTTGTTCAGCCATTCCCTAATTGAAGGGCATACCCTTGTTTTCCAGTTTTTTGCCACCACAAAGAGCATGGCTATAAATATTTTTGTACAAGTCTTTTTCCTTATTATATCTTTGGGGTATAAGCCTAGTAGTGGTATGGCTGGATCAAAGGGCAGGCAGTCTTTTAATGCCCTTTGTGCATGGTTCCAAATTGCCTTCCAGAATTGTTGGATCAATTTGCAACTCCACCAGCAGTGCACGAATGTCCCAATTTTGCCACATCCCCTCCAACATTCATTACTTTCTTTTGCTGTCATATTAGCCAATCTGTTAGATATTAGGTGATACCTCAGAGTTGTTTTGATTTGCATTTCTCTAATTATGAGGGATTTAGAACACTTTTTCACGTGCTTATTGATAGTTTTGATTTCTTTATCTGAAAATTACCTATTCATGTCCCTTGCCCATTTATCGATTGGGGAATGGCTTGATTTTTTGTACAATTGATTTAGCTCCTTGTTTATTTGAGTAATTAGACCTTTGTCAGAGGTTTTTGTTATAAAGATTTTTTCCCAATTTGTTGCTTCCCTTCTAATTTTTGGTTGTATTGGTTTTGTTTGTACAAAACCTTTATAACTTAATATAATCAAAATTATTCATTTTATATTTTGTAATATTCTCTATCTCTTGCTTGTTCTTAAAATCTTTCCTTTCCCATAGATCAGACAGGTAAACTATTCTATGTTCACCTAATTTACTTATCCTTTCCTTCTTTATATTCAAGTCACTCACCCATCCTGAATTTATCTTGTTGTAGGGTGTGAGATGTTGATCTAAACCTAATCTCTCCCATATTGTTTTTCAATTTTCCCAGCATTTTTTTGTGAAATAGTGGACTCTTGTCCCAAAAGCTGGGATCTTTGGTTTTATTGTACACTACCTTGCTGAGGACATTTACCCCAAGTCTATTCCATTGATCCACCCTTCTGTCTCTTAGCCAGTACCATATTGTTTTGATTATTACTACTTTGTAGTACAGTTTAAGATCTGGTACTGCTAGGCCTCCATCTTTCACATTTTCTCCATTATTTCCCTTGATATTCTTGATCTTTTGTTCTTCTAAATGAACTAGGTTATAATTTTTTCTAATTTACTGAATGTCTTTTGATTCATTCATTAGTCTACACAATTATATCAGAGCTGCTATTGAGACATGGTTGGCCAATTCTGAATTTTTATCCCCTGGACCTCCTTCTCCCCACCCTCTAATGAAAAGGCGATAAGGGAACAAATGGACCAAAACTGCAGCAAAGGAAATAGGTGGAGGAATAGATCCTTCTCCTGAAAATCAGGCCTTTATCTGCTGGGTCATGGAGAATTCATCTCAAGTTGGTTGGGGAGAGGGGATAGCATTGCAGAGGAAATCCTAGAAGTCTACCCTAAAGAGAACAAGAAGTGGTAGAAGGTGGGGGAAAGTGAAGAACTTTAAGTTGGAAGGGAACCCAGATGCCTTTTAATACATCACTTCATTTTATAGATCTGTGATGGCAAACCTATGGCATGGGTGCTAAAGATGCATTCAGAGCACTTTCTGTGGGCATGTAGCCACCCCTGCCCTTTGCCCCAGAGTTCATTACTAGAAAGGCAAAGGGATTCAGGTGGACCTACTCCCTTCCCATCTCTGCCATGCCTGATGACATGTTTTCACATCCCCAGCCCCTCTGCCCAGCATCCCAATGGGAGCACTTTCTCCCTCCCTTCTGTGGGATAAGGTGGGGCAGGATGTGTCTGGCACTCAGTGGGGGGGCATGGCATAAGGCCTTTCGGGGGAGCATGGCACTTGGTCTGGGGGTGGGGGGCTGCAGGTCCCAGCACTCTATCTCTAAAAGGTTCACTGTCACTGTTATGGATGAAGAAACTGAGTCCCACAGAGGGTGTGGCTTATATAACATCATTTTAAAAAATGTTTCAGAAGTGAGGATTTGAACTTGTGACTTTGAGGCAATGACCACGATAGATTAAAATTCCCTTGTGCTTTTTACTTTTCTGGTACTCCAGAGTCAGCAGGTTTGGTTCAAACAGTTTTCCCAGTAGTGTTATTTTTCTCTCTTCCACTTTGAGGATGCAGCAATATTTGATTTCTCTACACTCCATCCTAGAACTGCCTTGGTTTAGCCATTGTGATCTCAGTAGGACCCTTGTCATGGTTCCAGCAAGACCATAGCTGTAGCAGTTGAGATGAGCCCAGCTTCATCCTTCTTTGACATGGTTTTGAAAGATCACTTCAGCAGATGAGAGGAGGATAGATCAGAGTGGGCAGAGAGGGAGAGGCTGTTCATTAAGAATACAGCATGGATTCAGGTGGGCTTCGCCTCCCTGTCTATCTGTTGGTCCTGTTGGTCTACTGGAAGAAGCTTGAGGGAAAAGCTGTTAACTCCTGCTCCCCTGGGTTCTAGTTGGAAGGAACCTTGAAAGCCATCTAATGCAATACCATCATTTTAGTGATGCATAATTGAAACCCAGCGAGTTTAAATGATTCACTCGAGATCATACAAATAAGCAGCAAACCGAAGTCTCTTGATGGTGATGTTGTCCCTAGTACTATGATGGTGACAGTGATGATGATGATAACAGTGACTACTACTGCCACTACTAACTCTGCGAACAACAATTTGCAGAGCACTTTTAAGCTGCAGTAAAATGCTTTAGTATCTCTGCTGATTGATGCACAGCTGCTAAGAATATACTCATTTTTTGCCTTTGTTGAACTTAGGTTCTTGTAACTAGTATTAGCTGATTCCAGATTCAACTAGAAGATGCTGGTGAAGTGGAAAGAGGAGATGAAACAACTGTTAGTGGTTAGTCTGGACCATGTTCAGCCTGGGGTGGGGGGGAACACAGATAATGTCAAATTAACAGGAAAAAAGATGCTCAGATTGCAGTATTGTTAAAAAACGTTGGCTATGAAGTACTATTTTCATGTCAATGTCAATATGTTTTCATAGCATGTAAATATGGTTGATGGACAGCTAGGTGGCACAGTGGTTAGAATGTTGGACCTGGAGTCAGGAGGACCTGAATTAAAATTCAGCCTCAGACACTTATTAACTGTGTGACCCTAGGCAAGTCACTTAGCCTTGTTTACCTCAGTTTCTTCATCTGTAAAAAGAGCTGGAGAAGGAAATGGCAAACCATTCTACTATCTTAGCCAAGACAACTCCAAATAGGATCACAAAGGGTCAGACATGACTAATTGACAAAACAACCACCTTTTCTCCTGTGGGAATTTCTAAACAGCAGTGGCAGAGATCAGCGTTGATTACAGATGAATTGTAAGATCCTTGAGAGTAAGGACTATTTGCATATTATCTTGGCACCATTAGTATCTCCCACTATACCTAGAACCTTAAAATTTTTTTTTTCATTTTCTTTACCAGATCTGGGATTTTATCCATGTTAGTAACTCTTGGGGAAGAATTCCTTCTACCAATATAGACAAGAAGTTGCCTTCGAACAAAAACTTATAGCAGGGCTTTTTAGTGTGGGATCTTTTTTAGTCTTGGGATCTGTGGCTAGATTTCCAGGAGGGCTATCAACCTGGATGGGGGAAAATTACATCTTTATTTCAATATAATTAGTTTCTTGGGTAAGCTTATATTATTTGTTTTAAGCATTCAAAAGCAGGATTCCCAGAAGGTCACCCTCTTTATAGACAGCCACAGGTGTCCCTGATACACAAAAAGGTTAAGAACCCCTGTTAAAGAACTGTTTAGGCAGTAGTATCAAACTCAAATAGAAACTGGTTCTTTTGGGCAGTATATTGACATAGAATCCTGAAAATGAACATTACTTACATAGTAATGTAAATCTTATTTATTCTGCTAAACATTTTTAAACTCTATTTTAATCTGGTTCTGGAGTTTGACACCGCTGGTTAGGGCACAGAAAAGTCAATTTACTAATCCAGAATCACATGACCTGCATGTATTAGGAACAGACATTGAATCTGCATCTTTTTAGACTCCAAGGACAGCTGTCATTCAATAGACCAGACTACTTCTCATCCATGGAGCAAAGTAGGTGCTTAATAAATGTCTGTTTGTTTTTCATGAATGAGATAGCCCATAAGACCAACCGGGAAATCTAGTCTTGGAGAGTTAGGGAGATTACTAACCAATAAAAAAGAGGTATCTGCTTTAATTAAGAATATATATTTTTTCACACGAGAATATATATTTAATTCATATAAGATCTCTTCTTGTTTGAATACTCAGGAAGAAAAATCATTTTGCTTCCTAGTTTGCTATTTTTTTCCTTAAAGGAGGGAGAAGGGAAGAAACAGGTAAAACCAGACCAAGACCATTTTAACAAGCCCTACTCTTGATAAATGCCCAATTTCCAGGGGCTCTAGCCTACTTCTTCAGTGTTTTCCTGAGACCTTGAGGCTAATGACCAACAGAAAGATTTTTTCCTTTGGATTTTTAGAAGTCAGATGGGAAATTACAACCTCCCACAACCATTATTCAGGGATGTTGAACCTCAGATTCATTGCTAGAAGGAACATTTTATGGAGGAAATTCCCTTTACCAGTGCAAGTTGGTACCACTTCTGTAACTCACATTGTTGCTTGGGAACACTCAGAGGTTAAAGTGACTTGCTCAGGGTCACATAGCCAATGTGAATCAGAGACAGGATTCACACCTAAGGTCTTTTTGATTCCAAAGCCAATTCTGTAGCCTTTAACACATGCCAGATTTCTAGCTTTAAAAGGTATGTTTTCTTCTGCAGGATCTAATCTTTATCCAAAATATACATAAATTCCATATGGTCCATTTGGTAATTATAAACAATTTAAAATAAGTAACAACAAAAGCCAAGCTTTCTATCAGACATCCCTATCACCAACACAAGTGTTTGGGGAAGGTGAAAAACAGGGATCAGAATAGCCAGTGCTTGCCAGCAGGTGGCGATAGTGTTACCTTACCATCTATTTATTGCCTGTACTAGGTGTTTCCTGTGCTTTAAAAATACTATGTATTTATCATATGTACTCTAAAAATACTGTGTGTTTATTGCTTATACTTTAAAAAATACTATGTATTTGGTGCGTGCACTTAAAATACTATGTATTTATTGCTTATACTTTAAGCATACTATATAAATATTGCTTATACTCTAAGTATACTATATATTTACTGCTTATACTCTAAGTATACTATATGTTTATTGTTTATACTTTAAGTACACTATATATTTACTACTTATACTCTAAGTATACTATATATTTACTACTTATAGTCCAAGTATACTATGTGTTCACTCCTTATACTCTAAGTATACTATATATTCACTGCTTATACTCTAAGTATACTATATATTCACTGCTTATACTTTAAGTATACTATATATTTACTTCTTATACTCTTATATACTATATATTCACTGCTTATACTTTAAGTATACTATACATTTTCTGCTTACACTTTAAGTATACTATGTATTTACTGCTTATACTTTAAGTGTACTATATATTTATTCCTTATACTTATTTTCTGCTTACACTTTAAGTATCCTGTGTATTTACTGCTTATACTTTAAATGTATTTATTGCTTTTACTTTTAAAAATACTACCTATTCGTTTCTTATACTTTAAGAATACATACTATTTATTGCTTGTACTTTAAGAATACTACGTATTTACTGCTTATCATTAAAACATATTATATATGTATTAATTCTACTTAAAAATACAAAGTATTTATTTACTTGCATCATTATTGGTAAAAGAAATTGAAACCTTCACATCTTGACTTTCTGTCATATGTCAGGGACTTTGAAATGAATGGCTCTTTAGACTGGGAGAAAAGTTAGACAGTGAAAATATACTAGCAGGTTAGATGACCAGAGAGACAGAAATATCAAGGGGAAAAGTTCTTCCCTCGGTAGGTAAAGTTTGGATAACTTAAAGAAAACTCAGGGCAGATGTGGTCGCTGGCTTCAAATATGTGAAGAGCTATCATCGAGGAAGAACAGACTCACAGATACATGGTTGGATTCAGTTAAAATGATCTGTTAAGTGCCTATGGGCCAAGACACTGTCTAAAGCACTGGACTTCAGACCTTCTCATTTTGCAAATGAGGAAACTGATGCACAAAGCCCCTCAGTGACTTGCTCCAGTGGCAGAACTGAGGTTATTTGACTCCAGATTCAGTCATCTTCCCCACTACATTGTCTGTCTACCTCATTCTGCTTGATGCTGACAAGGCAGGCCTGGGAACAATGGGTATAAATGACAAAGTAGGGGACATTAAGACTTACTGTAAGGAAAAATCTTCCTAACCCTTAGAGATATCTAAGAGTAGAGTAGGTTGCTACAGGAGGGAGGAAGTCCTCCCTCACTTCAGTCTTCAAGTAAATGGAGGGAGATGAAGAGAAAGGTATGTAGTATTTCTTCTATGACAGACGCTGTACTAAGTGATTTTATAAATATTATCTCATTTAATCCTCACAACAACCCTTTGGGTTAGGTACTATTACTATCCCATTTTAAAGTTGAAGAAACTGAGGCAGACAGAGGTTAAATGGTTTGCCTAGGGTTTGTTTTTGTTATTGTTGTTCAGTCATTTTCAGTCAAGTCTGGTTCTTCAGTATTCTTTTAGGGTTTTCTTGACAAAGATATTGGAAAGGTTTGCCATTTCCTTATCCAGCTTATTTTGCAGATGAGGAAACCAAAGCTAACAAGATTAATTTGACTTATCCAGAGTTACATAGATAGCAAGGGTTTGCTTGGTTGAATTTGAGGTTGAAAGGAAGTTAAATTTGAACTCAGGTCTTCCTAAGCCCAGCTCTCTATCTACTGTGTCAGCAGCTGTGACTTGTTGGGGATTTTGTAGAGGGGGCTCTTATCAAGTACAGGCTGGACCAGAAGGCCTCTGAGCCCCCTCCCAACTCTGAGATTCTCTCATCCATTCTATGACATCTTTTCAATCCATGCATGATATGGATTTGGGCTTCCTGTGTGCAAAGTACCACATCAAGTGAGAAGGTAAGACAGAAATAAAACATTGTCCACAAAGAACTCCCATTCTGGACAACTAGATGGCTCAGTGAATTGAGAGCTAGGCGCAGAGATGGGAGTTTCTGGGTTCAAATCTGGCCTCAGTTACATCTTAGCTGTGTGACCGTGGGCAAGTCACTTAACTCCTACTCCCTAGCCCTTACCACTCTTCTGCTTTGGAATCAGTACTCTGTATTGATTCTAAGATGGAAGGCAAGGATTTAAAAAAAAAAAAAAGAACTCATATTCTACTATGTATGTAAATAGAGATATAATAATTTTTTTAAAAAGAGAAGTAGAAAAAAAATAAAAAAAATAAAAAAAAAGAGAAGTAGAAAGAGTACCAACAGCTAGGGCAGTGATTCCTAAAGTGGGTGCTACCGCCCCCTGGTGGGTGCTAGAGCGATCCAGGGTGTGGTGATGGCCACACTTTTTTTGCATTACATTCTATTCTGAGTTCAATAAATAGTTTCATAATTTCTAGGGGGCACTAAGTAATATTTTTTCTGGAAAGGTCGTAGTAGGCCAAAAAAGTTTGGGAACCACTGTGCTAGGGAGATCAAGGGAGGCTTAATGGAAAAGATGGTGGTTAAATAGAGCTTTGAAGAAATGCAAGGATTCTGAGTGGTAGAAGTAAGGTGAGAGGGACCATTCCATTGTAGGTACAGAAATGTCTGGTGCAAATGCATGGGTGTGGGAGTTGGAGCATGAATTTAAGGAATAGCTCACTGCTCAATTTGGCTAGAACAAGTTCTAGTTTTAGTTCTAGAACAAGTTCTAGAGTTCAAGAAGCAAAATAGTAGGAAATAAGGCTGGAAGCAAAAGAGGGAACCAGATGGTGGAGAGCTTTCAGTGCCAGGCTAATGAGCTTGTATTTCATCCTACAGGCAATGGGGAGTCCAAGGGAGGAGAGTAACATGGTCAAACTTTTTGGAGCATCTGAGTAGAAGATGGATTAGAGTAGGGAGAAAATGGAAGCAGGGAGACCAATTAGGAGGCTATTTATAGTACTGAGGTGAGGTGATGAAAGCCTAAGTCATGGATGGCATCGACTTTATGAGTACAGTGATCCCTCCCTCACCTATTGCTGGAGTTAAGTCCCAGCATAAGTGAAAATCCCTTTCCCACTCTCCTATAACCCTTTTCCACACTCTTAGTAACCTACAGTCACTGAGCCAATCAGCACCCAGGATACAGAACACAGCGCTGTGGTTGGTTGCCTTTCATTCCATAAGTGTAACTCTGCGATGCAGAATTAGATTTTTTTAAAACCCTCCATACAGTGAAGCTGAGATGAGTGAACCCCGATATAGTGAGGGGCAACTGGAGTGAGAAAGGAACGGACAAAAGGAGAATTGATAATACACAGTGACTGATGGGCTAGAAGAGTTAAGGATGATTTTGAGGTTAGGAACTTTGGTGACTGAGTGGTGTGGAAGAAGATGGGCTAGATAATGAGTTCTGGCTTTGGCCATATTGAGTTTGAGATGCTGATGGTGTCCAACAGGCAGTTGACAGTGCATACATAAGTGGTATCTGAGTGTGGTTAGGGTAAATATATGTCACCAGAGGACCAGAGTTCTCTGTTTCCCCACAACAGGGATTAGTTTTTCCCAGAAGGCAGCTACGCTTTTCCTGGGTCCCGGTGAACTCTTGCCTTCCTTCATACAGCTTTCTGGTCACCTGAGTCCACTGAAATCCCACCCACTTGGAGACAGAGCCCCTCAACTTGGTAGATATCTAAATACAGGTCACCATTCCCTGCCCCGCTGGCCAGAGAGGTTTCCGTATGGAAATGGACGGGATGAATTGACCTCACGCTTGCTGTATATCCATGTTGGATTAGGGCAAAGAAAACTTCTTTTTGTTAACTGCTCAATGACTTATAAGTGCCTCATCTTGTCCCATAATCAAACCTGAACTGGGCACTGGCGTCAAGCTCACCCCTAACACATGCACACATACATATACACATATATACATACATAATATTTTGTGTGCAGAAATATGTATATGCATATGGTTGGGAGTCACTGACCTAGAGGTTATCATTAACCTGAATCCATGGAGGCTGAGAGGATACCTAAAAGAACATGTGTCTGGAGAAGAAAAGAGGGGCCAGGACAGAATTCTGGTGACTCCTCACGCTCAAGGGAAAGAAGCTGAATGATGATCCAGCAAAGGATGCCAAGAAGGGGTGCGATGTGATGCAGACCCAGGGCAGAGAGAGCACCTAGGAGGAGCGGGTGACTGACAGCACCAAAAACTAAACAGGAGTCAAAGAGAATGAGAAGCAAAGGCTATTGGAGTCACAGTTAAGAAATTGCTGGTAACTTAGGAGAAGCAAATTGAGTTGAATGGTGCATCTGGAAGCCAGATTGTAAGGATCTGAGGAGCGAGTGGGTGGTCAGGAAGTGCAAAGTGGGAGTGTCGACAGTTCTTTCAAGACAGGCAACATGGCATAGTGGTAGAATGAAGATGCCCTTGGAGTTAGGATGCCTGGGATCAGCTGTGTGTCCTTGGGCAAGACACTAACTTCTCTGAGCCTCAGTTTCCTCATCTATAAAACGAGAGGGGTGGATATGATAAACCCAAAGTTCCCTTCCACACCTAAATCTATCAGTCCATCAGTTTGTGAGTAAAAGAAAGGAGAGCTGGATAATAGTTTGAGGGGTCAAAACAGCCTTGTGAGGATTTTCTTAAAGCTGGGGTTCAACCTGAACGTGTTTGTAGGCAGTGGGAAAAGAACCGATAGAGAGTGAAGGCCAGAGACCCTGAATCAGTGGGTAGCAATAAGGTTTATATACACAAGACCAGATGGTGTGACAAATAAAAACCCTGCTTGCCTCTTCCGTTCCTCAGGCCCTAGTTATGTTTTGCTATTATCTTTTCCCCCCAATCAACATGTGAAATTGAGCCGAGCTTTGGTTCTTCAGAAACATCTAAACTTTCCATCCCATCCCATTTAGCAGTTTGGGCATTGTTCCTCATGGCTCCTGTATGGCAGCTGGCACCAAGGGATCCCTGCTGTTGTTGATTCATTCGAGCCCAATATTCCCTCCATGTGGGTCTTACTTTGGGCCAAGAGTGTTAAATCACCCAAGCGACTTAGATTGCCAACAAAACAGTGTCTGTCGAAGCCTCAGCTGATAAATCCTGGCCCAAGGCTGCTGGCTCTCCTCCAGGATTCCTGCTGACATCGCATGAAAGGCACTGGGGAGCCACAGTTGACTTGGGATGCCTCTGTACTGATCCTGGGATTGCGTAGCCCTCCAAGCCAGATTTTTCTTCTTTCTCTTCTGACTCCTTAAGATCCATCTCAGAGAGCCGAACACCTCAAAGGGGGAAAAATGCTCTCGCTTCTTTGTTGGAGGTAGACCAAGTAGCAATGAAAGAAAGAATCAGGCCTACCATAGCATGATGTGGCAATGGGGTGGGAGGCCTGGGAACCAGAGACCCTAAACTTCGAGGGATCTGGCGTTTCTAGAGGTTTGACCTTTAGAAGCTGGCCAGTCGCCTGGTGCCAGAAGATCTAGGCAAGGTAGGTCCAAGATCAGTCAAGAGTTGCAGTGTGGGGAAATTTTTATTATTGGTTACCTTCCTCCTTTTATATGGTTTTTTCAGTAGGGCTTATTCTGGGACCCTTAGTATTACTCTATAGCAGGGACTCTGCTTCAGGTCAGCAAACAAGGTTTTAAAAACAATTTTGACAACTATTTCGATATAATTGGTTCCCTTCTCTAATCCCATGTATTTAATAATAATAATAGTAATAATGATAATGATTTGTTGTTGAGTCATTTCAGTCCTATCTAACTCTTCATGACTCCATTTTGGGTTTTCTTGGCAAAGATAAGAGTAGTTGGCCTTTTCCTTCTCCAGTTCATTTTACAAATGAGAAAACGGAGGCAAACAGGGTTAAGTGACTTGCCCAGGGTCACATATCTAGTAAATGCCTGAGGTCAGATTTGAACTTTGGATGATGGGTCTTCCTGACGCCAGGTCCAGCACTCTATTCACTGTGCCACCTAGCTGTCCCAATAATAATAGTAGCTAGCTTTTACATAGTGCCTGAAAGTTGATTGGTGTTTCATATATGTTATCTCATTTGATCCTCGCAACAACCCTACAAGGTAGGTAATATTATTATAACACACACCCCTTTTAGAGATAAAGAAACTGAGGTAGAGAGAGGCAAGGTTGTTTGTTCAGCGTCACACAGTATTTAAACTTCCCAACCCCAAGCCCCATGCTCTGTCCTCTCTGTACCCAATTGTCTCCATTTTCACGTAGTGGTTCAGTGGTTAGAATGTCGACCTTATTTCAGTTTTGGTTTCCTCAACTTGAAAATGGGGATAATAAGAGCGCTCATACCCTTCAGAGTTGTGGGGAAAAGCAAAGGAGGAAACACATCCAAATCATTTTGTAAAGATTAAAACACCATATAAATGCTAGTTAATGGAAAAAAAGGATCTATTGGCTTCACTAGACCGTCAAAGGGGTCCAGGAAATATTTTATTAAAAGGTCAAGAATCCTTGTTCCACTGGTACCTGGAAGGAGATCAAAGGCCTGTGGGCAAGTTCCACCCTTAATTGAGGCCAAGTTGCTGGGATTAATGAGATATTACAGAAGAATGGAATGGGAGGTGGTCTGCTTAGCCCCAATGGGTCAGTTTTGGAGAGACGTAATTTTAGATTGAATATGTGGGAAAGGTTCAGATCATCAGAGCTGTCCAGAAGTAGACTAGGCTTCCTTGGAAGACAGAGGAGCCCCCATCAACAGTGTTCTCTTAGGAAAAGCTGGATGACCATTTCTTGGATGAATTGTTAAGGGATTCTTGCCTAGGTTTGGATTAGACTGGATGGTCCCTGAGCTTCCTTACAACTCAAAGATTCTCTGACA
The DNA here is from genome assembly GCF_016433145.1 of Gracilinanus agilis. Lineage (NCBI taxonomy): Eukaryota > Metazoa > Chordata > Mammalia > Didelphimorphia > Didelphidae > Gracilinanus > Gracilinanus agilis. Next base: position 236,752,151 of record NC_058134.1, read on the forward strand.
AAATGACCTGCTGGATTCTTCAAGTCACGCTAACTTTGGGAACCGCCATCTTAATTCCTCATTACAACCACTACAATTAAATGGAAAAATACTGTCCCACCTCCAGTGAGAGACCTGATGAAGTCCCAGCAGTATGGTTCTCTCCTAATTCCAGTTCCAGAGACTTTCCCAGTAAGCCATTCTCCAAGTAACTGGTTCCAGTATGTAAAATGAAAGACTTCTATGAATCGCTGCAGAGTGAGACAATTAGAGTCAGAAGAACAATTTCTATTTTGATGTCAGTATTATAAAATGAATAGTTTTGAGGACTTTTGAAGGCTGATGAAGAATGAAATCAGCAGAACCAGGAGAACAATCTAAACAATACTAGCAATGCTGTAAAAACAGCCAACTCTGAAAGCTGTTAAGAACTATTTATTGACACAATGGCCATCCATGATTCCAGAGGACCAATCAATCAATGATGAAATAGGCTGTCCATCACCAAGAATGAATGCATTTAGAGTGCAGAATGGTTTCCATATTTTCGTATACAGTCATTGAGGGAATATGCTTTGCTAGATGATGTATGTTTTTTTTACTAGAAATTTGTTTTTCTTTACTTGTTCAGGGTTTGTTAATTTTTATAAACTGAGAGGTGGGCGATGCTACAGATGGAGAATGTAATGCATCCTTGTAGTTGACACCACTGTATTATTGGTTTTACTCAACTGTCTTATTGTGTTGTAAGAGATCTCTCAAAATAAGAGTGATATATATGTTTGTAATGTAAAAACAAAACGCACAAAATAAGTTGGGATTTTTTAATGAAAGGAGGATAGTTCTATAGTTTGGAGAACTGTATGGGTCTTTGGAGAAAGTGAGGCTGAATAGGAGGAATGGGTTGTTTGACTCTCCAGGTACCTTAAATACTTTCCTCTTTTTGAAAGCACCCAGTGTAGAGAGATTTGGAAGACTATATAGGTCCCCTGGAAGGTGGATTTGTCAGAGAGGAAACGAGAGCTGTCTTTACCTTTTATTGGTTTGGATTAAAGTCTTTGTATTTTCCATTGGATGTAATAAAATCTGTCCTGTAGTCAAAAATTGTTGTTCAATCATATCTGACTCTTTGTGACTCCATTTAAGGTTTTCTTGGCCGAGATGCTGGCGTACTCTGCCATTTCCTTCTCTAACTCTTTTTATAGATGAGGCCAACTGGGTTAAGTGACTTATCCAGGGTCACCCAGCTAATAAATGTCTGAAGTCAGATTTGAACTCAGAAAAATGGTCTTCCTGACTCCAGGCCTGGCACTCTATCCACTGTACCACCTACCTGCCCTATAGTCAAAAATAAATAGGTCAAAGAAAAGGGTTAGACAGGATCATCTTCTTGGTCTCTTCTAATTCAAAAATTCTCTTATCCTGGCAGCATAGATAGCTCTAGTCTTGATGTTATTCCTTTTGTTAAGCCCAAAGTTACTTCCTTGCCATTTCTGCTTATCGATTTTCTGTCTCTCTAGGGCCAGTCGTGAATAGGTCTCATTTTTCCTTCTTGACAGCCCTTCAAAAGAAACCTTGAAGATAGCTCTCATTTCTCCCCTCTGCAGTCTCCTTTTGTTGAGCCAAACACCAGCACTACTTTCAGCCAAGAATCAGTCTTAGCCCTGTCACCAAATATTCAAATGCAGGATGAAGAGATCATCGTCTTGAATATCTTCAGACATTTGGACATTATTCCATGGGTATCAAAGGTCTCTGGAGATGTCTGGTGCTTGGCAAATGTCCTCTAGGGGCCATGTTCTAGGAGAGGGCCTTCCTGGCTGTCCCAGGTGGTAGTATTCTTCCTCCTCCAGCAATGATACGTATCTATCCCTCTTTACATGTGGAATCTTGCCTGGGTTCTAAGTCTCATCCCTGAGGCTGGCCCTCCCTCTCTCCATATATGGTACAGTGAAAAAGAAGTGGATTTGGAGGTAGCAGAGCTAGGGGTACATTAGGTGGCCCCAGAAGTGTCTTCTCACTCTAGGATTGTATTTTAGAACTGCTTTGCTATATACAGTATCCCAAAAGTCTTAGGGCAGATTTAATTAGGATGCTAACCCCCCATTTCCAGACAAAGGGACTGGTGCCTTGGGGACTGATGAATCAGCTCACCTAAAGTCACACAAGGAGCATATGGGATTCGAACGTAGATCCTTGAACATCTACTCTATTAGTGGATATAGTAGAAAGCTTAATTTAAATTTATAGTCTGTGAGTCTAGAGATCTACCAGGCCCAGAAGATGTGCTTTCCTCATTTCTCCTTTGTAGCATCAGTCTCCCGCTTTCATTAAGTTACAACTGCAGGACAGCGAGGTAGCATGTGGAGTCAGGAGGACCTGGGTTCAAATCTGACCTCAGTCACTTCCTAGCTATGTGCCCCTGGACAAGTCAATTACCCTAATTGCCCAGCCCTTGCTACTCTTGTGTCTTAGAATTGTTACTAAGACAGAAGGTAATGGTATATTAAAAAAAAAAAAAGGTACCACTGCATCACCTTCTATATCAAGCTTTTCCTAATGCCTCCTCAAACCACTGGTACCTAGTGACTTGGCATATTTTGTATTTCTTTGCTTTCTATTTATTGCACACAATGTCTCCCTAGGGCAGCTAGGTGGTGCATTGGCTACAGGGCCAAGCTTGGAATTAGGAAGACTCATTTTCATTAGACACTTTCTAGCCCTGTGACCCTGGACAAGTCACTTCACCCTGTTTGCCTCAGTTTCCTCATCTGTGAAATGAAGAAGGAAATGGCTAACCACTCAGTATCCTTGCCCAGAAAACCCCAAATGGGGTCAGGAAGAATGAAACATGGCTGAAAATGGCTGAATGACAACATCAAAATTGCCTCCCTCTCCTGCCCCCATTTGTATGTAAGCTCCTTAAGGTCAGGGAGCGTTTCATCTTTCATCCTCGTATCTCCAGCATCTAAGACAGTGTCTAGCTCATGGGAGGCACTACCTCCATACCTGTGGAGTGTAGACTGGTTGACAAATATATATATATATTCACTTGGATCACATTATATGTGTGTAAACATGATGTATCTCTATAATGTGATACAAGTTAGAAATAACATACATCAGCTAGTTTTGTGTTTTATATACACGATATCTCCCAAGTTTTCATGAAGTTTTAAGCTTTAACAACTCAAAAGCATTGAATAATATAGCTATATCTCTTTTAGCACTTTTATTTCTTTTAAAATATTTTTCCAAGAAAATGAGAGAATGTCCTTCGATTGGGGAATGACTGAACAAATTGTGGTATATGCTGGTGATGGAATACTATTGTGCTCAAAGGAATAATAAACTGGAGGAATTCCATGTGAACTGGAAGGACCTCCAGGAATTGATGCAGAGCGAAAGGAGCAGGACAGGAGAACATTATACACAGAGACGGATACACTGTGGCACAATCGAATGTAATGGACTTCTGTACTAGCAGCAATGCAATGATCCAGGACAATTCTGAGGGACTTATGAGAAAGAATGCTATTCACACTCAGAGGAAGAACTGTGGGAGCAGAAACACAGAAGAAAAACAACTGCTTGATCACATGGGCTGATGGGGATATTATTGGGGATGAAGACACTAAATAATAACTCTAGTCCAACTATCAATAATATGGAATTAAGTCTTGATCAGTGATACATGCAAAACAGTGGAATTGTGTGTCGTCTAAGGTGGGTTAGGGGGGTTTGGGGAGAGGGAAAGAACATGAAACATGTAACTAGGAGAAAATATTCAAAATTAAAATTAAAAAAATGTCTCCAAGGTTCCATGCCTCATGTTGGTCTCCCTCCCCTCTGACAAGCAGTTCCCCTGGGTTATCACTCAATACCTATTGCCCTATTATTCATTTTGGTAAGAGAGTAAGAATAAGAGTAAGAGTAAGAGGGTAAGAGCGATGTCTCTTGACAAAACAATAGCAGAAAAGTTCTTAATAATAGCTTGAAGCCACTCCAAGCCTTTAGGAGTGCCCCTCTCTGGAGTGTGTGCGTGGAGAATGGATCCGAGTAGGTGGCCCCTGCAGGACCATCAGCATCCCTTGAAGCAGGTAGGGAAGTGAGGATAAAACTAAAACACGGTCCTGCACTGAATTTTTTCTTCTTGTTTTCGGTGCCTTGTCTGAACGAAGGTGACACAGGTTTGGGGGTGAAATGACTTCATGAATTGCTCTGGGAGTAGATAGATTCTTTTTTGTCAAATTGAGCTTATCCTTAAACCTACCAAGAAGGTGATTTATTTTAAGTCCCACTGAGAAATTGGGACCCAGGGAGGGTCCCCACCAGAGAAGGCAGGTAGAATGCTAGATTGAGAGTTTGAAAGACCCAAGTTCAAATCTAGATAGCCTCTGAAATCTCTTCCAGATCTAGAATTGCATTTCACCTTAGGTGCTCACTATAGATGTGATCTTGGATGCGTCATTTACCTTCTGTCTGCCTCACTTTCCTTATTTGTAAAATGGGGAGGATAATAGTGCCTACCTTGCAAGGTCATCCTACAAATCAAATGATATAACACATGAGAAGGTTTTTGGCACATCTTAAGATGCCATATAAGTGCTAGCTATTGTTATTGTTATTATTATGAATCACTATTATTCCAGAGAGAGCAGTTGAGAGGGATGATGGAAGGGAGAAGGAAACATCTTTTCTCCTCTTAACTGCCTTCTTTCCCCTCCCTTTTTTTTTAAACCCTCACCTTCCACCTTAGAATCAATACTGTGCATTGGTTCCAAGGCAGAAGAACGGGAAGGGCCAGACAATGAGGGTTAAGTGACTTGCCCAGGGTCACACTGCTAGGAAGTATCTAAGGCCAGATTTCAATCTGGTTCCTCCCATCTGTAGGTCTGGCTCTCAATCCATTGAGCTATCCAGCTGCCCCTCCTGCCTTCTTCTCTTCTTCCTCATCCTCTTCCCTCTTCCCCCACCCCAGAAAAGAGAGGGGAAAGGGAAGTCACCACAACCTCTTATTTTCTGAGACTCATTAGTGAGAGGGGGCTCTTTGATGGTCTGTTTAAATATTATTCGAAGGGCATCTGGAGCATATTGTGGAATTAAGCTCTGTGTAGGAAATGCAGGCAGATGCCAGAGCTTCCTGCCAATCATGCAGCTGCTTGGCCCAGGCTTCTTTGGGCTGTTTTTACGGTTCTGCCTGCCCCCTAAATACAGAAATGTTTGCTGGATGAGTGAGGAGCTTAGGAAGCTGGGGGCTGAGAATCCCTGGCACCCTGGGGGAGGCCAGCACTTTTCGGTTGTTCCATGGTGTGGAAGAGGAGAAGAGGCCAGACTCAAGGTCCGCTTAGTGACCAAGCGTCTAGACCTGGGGCTCCCAAGCTTATTTTGGGTCACCAGCCCCTTTGGTGCTCAGTCTGGCAAAGCCTATGAACAGACTCTAGATGTATAGAAGTACAAAGGAAGCCGAGTGTGTTAAAATAAAGACAGAATTGTGTTCTCATCCAAGTTCAGGAATTTCCTGAAATATATCCCCAGACCCCTCTGAGATCAGGGGAGCCAAGTGAAGGGCCCCTGATCTAGAACAGAGAACCAGGGAGATTCAGTGGAGCAGGACACACCCCATGGAGCTGGAGGCAAGAACAGAAAGACCCATTAGTTGTAGCTTGTCACTAGAGAAGGTCCCTGTTGGGGCATTCATACTTTAGGAACTGTGTCCACCCTCTTGGGCTTCCTGTAGGCAAGAACTTCCTCATTTCTTCTGAATATTGTTCAGTCGTTTCACTCCAACTCTTCGTGACCTCATTTGGGGCTGTCTTGGCAAAGATACTGGAATGGTTTAGCCATTTCCTGCTCTAGCTCATTTTACAGATGAAGAAACTGAGGCAAACATGATTAATTGACTTGCCCAGGGTCACATGGCTAATTTGCCATTTCCTTCTCCAGGTCATTTTACAGATGAGGAAATTAAGTCAAACAGATAAGTGACTTGCCCAGGGTCTCGCAGCTAATAAGTATCCAAGACTGGGTTTGAATTCAGGTCTTCTTGACTCCAAGCCTGACGTTCTATTCACTGTGCCACCTAGTGTGCTGCCCCTAACTTCTTCCCTACACTGATCAACATGAAAGGAACTATTTGTGGCTGCTGGATATGGTACCTGCTAGCAGCCACTCATGGTAAAATCCCTCTTTATTTGTCCTGCAGACTGTGGTTCTCCTGGAGAACCTGTTAGAGTGCTGGGTGGGTGGGTGGGGGCTGTAATTCAAATCATTTCTAATATCTATAGCTAGTTTGTTACCCTTAGAGTCATGAGGATCTGTATTTGAATCCCAACTGATATTTATTAGCTCTGCGACTCTAGGCAAACCACCCCATACCCTGTCTGTTCCTCGGGTTCCTCAAATGTAAGTTGAAGAGTTTGGAATCACTGGCTTCAAAGGCCCTTCCTTTCCAGTTCTAGAGCTATGACCCTATAAATCACAAAACTCTATTGAGCCTCAGTTTCCTCATCTGTAAAATGGGAGTTCAAATCCAGCCTGTGTGACCCTGGCCAAGTCACTTAATTCTATTTGCCTCCATTTCTTCATCTGTGAAACGAATTGGAGAAAGAAATGGTAAATTGTTTAGTTCTCTCTGCCAAGAAAACTTCAAATGGGGGTCACAAAGAGCAGGACATGACTGAAAAAAAGTCATTTATTATTATTCACTGAGATTAGAAACTAGTAATTGGGGACAGCTAGGTGGCTCAGTGGATTGAGAGCCAGACCTAGAGACGGGAGGTCCTAGGTTCAAATCTATCCTCAGACACTTCCCAGCTGTGTAACCCTGGGCAAGTCACTTGATCCCCATTGCCTAGCCCTTACCACTCTTCTGCCTTGGAACCAATACACAGTATTATTGACTCTAAGACAGAAGAAAGGGTTTTTAAAACAAACGACTAATCACTATCCACAATCCCTTTTTTAAAATAAGAAATCTTTTTCCCCCTCTTCATTGAAAGAGTTAAATCCCAAGCTAAACTATCAAGACAATGACATACTTTAAAAAGCTAATGAAAAAAAGAAAGACCGACACTATTTCCCCACTTCTCCCTTTCATTCCTGTACACACTGGATGGAGCCATAGGGAAAGGCTCTCTCTTGTCTTTGGAAAGAGCCACTTTAGCTGAACTGGAGCTCAGGCTCCCTGCCAGCCTTTCTGTACCTCTGGCTGCCTTCCCAGCTCACTGGGGTCATCCGTCTCTCCAACTGCTCCCAGAGCTTAGGCAATAGCTCACATTTATATCTTCCCTTAGGGCTGGCAAAGCATTGATTTTGTTTTTAGGATTCTGCCAGCATTCTTCTCCCTATTTTAGAGATGAACAAACTGAGGCTTGGGGAGGTTGAGAGATTTGGGAGAGAGGTTGTGAGAGCATTATTCACCTCATTTTATGGATGATCAAAAACCAAAGTTTTCTCAATTATCATTATTCTCTCCACTTAAGTATTTTTAAAAACCTGACTCTTAGGGAGATTAAGAGACTTATGGGATAGGTGCTATGAGCATTGTTCTCCCTGTTTTACAGTTTGGGGCGATTGAAAAGCTTAGAGAGACTGAGAGATCCGGACAGATGTACTGACCACATTCTCCCCATTTTACAGATGAAGAAACTGAGACTTTGGATAAACAACTTCCCTAAAGACACATGGTTAGTAGGGGGAAGAGGTGGGATTCTAACCCATTTCTGTAGCTCCAGGTTCAGTTCTTTTTTCCTCACTCTCCTGAACCTTGTTCTGACAGCCTACATTTATAAAGAGCTTTCATTTTTGCAATCACATTACAAATGTTATTGCATTTGGTCCTCACAACAACCATAATAGTAATAGCTTATGTTTATATAGCACCTACTGTGTGCCAGCCACTGTGTTAATGTTTTATAACTACTCTCTCATTGAATCCTCACAACCACCCTAATAATAGTTAATTTCTAAATAATTCTATTTCTATATCATTTCTATAGAATGTACTATGTGCCAAGCACCGGGTTAAGCCTCTTACAATTATTGTCTCATTGGATCCTGTTATTCTCTCCATTTTATAGTTGAGGAAACTGAGGCAGACAAGGGTTAAAGGGCATTTCCAAGATCATTCAACTAGTAAGTGTTTGAGGCTGGATTTGAACTCAGGTCTTCTTGACTCAAGACCCAGCACTCTATGTGTTGTACCGCCTAGTTCCTAGTTTCCTTTGTTCTTATTCTACCTCTTGTCCAAATTGAGGTAATTAGGTAGCTTAGTGAATTGAGAGCCAGGCATAGAGACATGAGGTCCTGGGTTCAAATCTGGACTCAGACATATCCTAGCTATGCATCCCTATTGTCTAGCCCTTCCGGTTCTTCTACACAGTATTGACTATAAGAGAGGAGGTAAGGGATTAAAAATATTTAATATTCTTCCAAGGGAGTATTTGTGGGATGATCTATAGGCACTGGGCCCTTGGGACCTACTGTGATTCTTTCCCTTGTCTTTTTATTTTATGATTGGGCAGGATTATTAATCCCAGGAGCCCTAATAATAGAGCAAAATGACTTTGAAACAATTAATGTCTTTCTCCAATTTATCAATCTCCCAATCTGCTCCTAAATTCTATGGCTCTATCTCTGTACCAGCAAAGAGCATGAGAATGGAATCCAGTGGCCTGTAAGCTCCTTGAGGGCAGGGACTGGTTTTGTCCTTCTAGGTGCCTCCCATGGTGCTTCATCAATGTTCCATCCTTCCGATCATTGATGGCTATTGTTTCTGATGGTCAATTTCCATCGCTAGACTTGTTGAGGTGTTCGTTTGAGCAGGTCATGCTTCTTAGCATTTCCTTAGGCTCAAAAGAGGTGCTTTCCCATCTTTGGGTCGTCTATTTAGAGCTGGAAGGAGAACTGTAGAAATGATCTATTCTAGCCCCCCTCATTTTAAAGATGAGGAAACTGAGGCCAGATAAGGGAAGAGACTTACCCAAGATTTAGACTCTTCAGTGTAGCAATGGACTTCGGAATTCATTGGGATGGGCTTCCCTTCCAACCCATCCTTGCTGTCTCATTCTGTGTAACTAATGACCATATTCTCTTATAAATCCTTCTCCTCTTCTCCCCTGTGTGTGGTCTGGGGAAATTTCTTTCTTTACTGAGGCTTTACTTCCCTTTACTTTAAGTTATTATTAATACACTTTATAAAATATGATATTTACAGTATTTGGATATTAATTTTTAATCTTACATACAGAAACACACACTGTGTGACTAGCTGTGTGACCCTGGGTAAGTCATTTCATTGTTAGCCTCAGTTTCCTTTTTTCTAAAATGAACTGGAGAAGGAAATTGCAAACTATTTCAAGAAAACCTCAAATGGGGTCAGGAAGAACTGGACATAACTGAAATGACTAAACAATAATATCCATTCCAGCCTTGTGGCTTCTTATTCCAACCTTCACCTCCACCTTTTCCCTACTGGCAATTTACACTCAGGCTCTTGTTCCCTCTACTCTGAGAGGTCAGCTTTTGCCTTGTCTTCTTGGGACTCAGACTTCCACACCACTCCTCAGACTGCTGTAGCCTTGATGAGTTGGGGAGAGGCCGTCCCCATTTTCAGCTCTCCTTTCACTCTTCTCTCATTTGGATGGAAGATCATTGAAGACAGAACTATTTAGCTTCCTTGTATTTGTGTAATCCTCTCTTAGCACCTAGAAAGCACTTAATATATTCTCTCTCTCTCTCTCTCTCTCTCTCTCTCTCTCTCTCTCTCTCTCTCTCTCTCTCTCTTTCTTTCTCTATCTATCTATCTATCTATCTATCTATCTATCTATCTATCTATCTATCTGTCAGCCTGTCTATCTATCCGTCTGTCTGTCTATCTTTCTATCTGTCTATCTATCTCTATCTCTCTGTCTGTCTGTCTATCTATCTATCCCTATCTGTCTATCTATCTATTTGTCTATCTCTATCTCTCTATCTGTCTATCTATCTATCTCTATCTCTCTGTCTGTCTGTCTATCTATTTGTCTATCTATCTCTATCTCTCTGTCTGTCTGTCTATCTATTTGTCTATCTATCTCTATCTTTTTGTCTTTTTGTCTGTCTATCTGTCTATCTATCTCTATCTCTCTGTCCGTCTATCTATTTGTCTATCTATCTGTCTATCTATTTGTCTGTCTATCTATCTCTATCTCTCTGTCTGTCTGTCTATCTATCTATCTCTACCTCTATCTGTCTGTCTGTCTGCCAACCTATCCTCTGGCTTATCTATTTTTTGTCTATTGTATCCTTTGGTTATCTCACTTTTGTCTGTCATTCTGTCCATCATTTGGCTACCTGCCACCCATCTCTTCACTCTGTGTCCGTCTCTTTCATGCAATGCCTTCATTTTACAAAGGAAGACACTGAAGAGGCTTAGCAAGGTTAAGTCACTTGCAGAAAGTGGCAGAATTGGGTTTCACAATTGGGGAACTCGCCCCTCAGTCTTCTTGGCCCTGAATCAGGCTGCCTGTGGGGAGGAGAGAGGTATGTTGAAAAGGCTGAGGAGGCAGTACAGATCAATATGGGTGCCCTGTGGCACATTTTAGCAGATGCAGAGCGTATTGGAACCTCCTTGCTCCCAAGAAGTGCCTCTTTGGCCCAAGACCTGCCTGCCTAGCAGGGTATTTCATTGAAAAGGGAATCAATCCACATACAGCAATGAAGACACCAGCCAGAAAATGGTTGCTGGTAAATCCCAGACAAGTAAAAGATAAATGCTTCTCCTTAGATGTAAAGAGCAGCAAAAGGATTATTGTCCTATCTGTCCTAGCCAGCTCATCCCTCTTCTCTATGAGGTTGTTCAATTCTGTGATCACTGGAGCTTGAACAAAGTAGAAGGAAGACTGCCAAGGATGGGGGGGGGGGGCTGGCTGGCTCCTTTAGAAATATGTGAGGACGCCTGACAGCCTTTCATCTCTTCTCCTGGGTGAACTCGCTCTCCTTCTCCCTTCACCATATGCACAATATCCTTTCATCTTCCACACTCGTTCTTTTCCCCATCTGTCTGACTCAGTTTTTTCAGTCTCTTTCTTTTCCTCCCTCCCAAGTAGATCCCTTTCTCCCAGCCAAGCCTCTCCTTGTCTCACTTTTTCTTCCCGGTAACTACCTTCTGGGATAGGGTGATGGTTTTCACTGGTCTCGCAAGGGTCTCTAGCTCCATTAGAGGACTTTTAAGAGGAGTGCTCCCTAGCTGGGTGACCCTGGACAAGTCACTTGACCCCCATTGCCTACCCTTACCACTCTTATGCCTTGGAGCCAATACACAGTATTGGTTCCAAGGCAGAAGGTAAGGGTTAAAAAAATTTTTTTAAAGCAAAAAGAGAAGTACTGGCTAGCTGGAACATGTCCATGGGGTGGGAGTGGGGGCTTCTTATATCATGAGGGGAATGGAAATGGTTGACTTCCGGAGGGAGGGAGTTCTCCATCACTGGAGGTATTCAAGCAGATGGATGACTACTTGATAGGACCATTCTTTTGGTCCAAAAGTTGCACAAGATGACATATGAAGTTCCTTCAAGCCAGATGAGTCCAGAATTCTGTGTGCTCTTCCTCACTTACTCCCAATTACCCTATATAGGCTTGAGGTTAAGCATGATCTCCAATCCTGAAGCAATCCAGTGGGGCTATCTCTAGTCTTAGAATCGAATTCTCTTGGACTTTGTGTCTAGAGACTTTTATTTTCGAGGCACAGCTGAGCTGCTTGGGAGCAAACTTATCAGCTCTGAAATCGTGCCAGGGACAGAAATGGGCTTAAAGAAGATAAGCAAACCAAGTTCAAGTTATAAATCTTCCATTACTCTCCTTCCTCCATCCTTGTCCTTCCCCAAAAGCATGTGTGGAGACGCAATCAAAAATGGAATTTAGAAGGGACTCAGTTTCTTCATCTGAAAAATGAAATAGTTGGATTACATCACCTCTGAGGCTTCTTCTAGCTCTCCCCATATGATCCTCTGGTTCTAGTCCCAGGCCTTTATTTTACAGGTGGAATAATTAAGGCTGAGAGGTTAAAAGATTTGCCCTGGACCATACAGGTAGTTAATAATGGGGCTGGGATTCAAGCTCAGCCTTCTGAGAACACAGATGCAGGGGAAAGGAGCTGTCTGAGGCTCTAGGAAAATGAAATGTGGCGCAGGAACAATAAGGAAACCAAGTCCTGATTTCTGACACCAAGAATTGGCTTCATTTCCCCCTCCATGGTGAAGTTACACTGCGGACCCAGAATTGTATTTTAGATGATATTGAAGACTGGATCTTGATAAGGGAGTGCAGGAGGGGGAACAGGCATTTATGAAGCTCCCACTATGTGTCAGGCGCTGTAGTAAGCAAATATTATAAATATCTCATTTGACCCTCACAATATCCCTGGCAGGTAAGAGCTATTATGCCATTTACAGAGAGGAAACTGAGGCGAACAAAGGTTAAGTAACTTGCTCAGAGTTATACAGCCAGTAAGTATCTGAGGGGGGATTTGAATTCAAGTCTTCCTGATTCCAATGGGGGAAGAGGGAGAAAAGGAACAAACATTTATTAATGCCTACTATGTGCCTGGCTGTGCTAAAGAATTTACAAATATTGTCTCATTTGATCCTCACAGTTACCCTGAGAGGTAGACACTGTTATTATTCCCATTTTACAAGCGAGGAAAATGAGTCCAAGAAAGGTTAGATGACTTGCCTAGGGACATATAGGTAGTATCTGGGGTCATACTTGAATCTAGCTTTCCCTGACTCTAGGGGGCACAAAGGACCGTGACGAGATCTTTCCTTCCTTCTCTTTCTTTGTTTCTTTGTTTCTTTCTTCATTTCTTTGTTTTGTGGTTTCTTCCTCCCTCACTCCCTCTCTCTCTTTCCTTCATTTGTTTCTTTTCTTTCCTTCTTCATTTCTTTGTTTCTTTCTCTGTTTCTTTCTTCCTCTCTCTGTTTCTTTCTTCATTTCTTTGTTTCTCTCTCTTTCTCTCCTTCATTTCTTTGTTTCTTTTCTCTCTTTGTTTTTCTTCTCTCTTTCTCTCTTTCTTTCTCTCTTTCTCTCTTTCTCTCTCTCTTTCTCTCTTTCTCTCTCTCTTTCTCTCTTTCTTTCTCTCTTTCTCTCTTTCTTTTCTTTGTTTGTTTGTTTGTTTGTTTGTTTGTTTGTTTGTTTGTTTGTTTGTTTCTTTCTTTCTTTCTTTCTTTCTTTCTTTCTTTCTTTCTTTCTTTCCTTTCTTCCTGCCTGCATTTACTTATATGGATATGTTGCTGTCAAACTGAAATATTTTTCAGATAACAAAAGTCTCTCTCTCTCTTCCTCCCCAGTGGAAAAAAGAAATACAAAAGAGCAAAACCTTCTGGACACAATATGCCTAGTGAAACAAAAGAAATGTCCACGTTGGCCCTGGCCCTGGCCAATATATCTGATTCTGTACCCTGAGTCCATCACCTTTGGCCCACTCCATCATGAGCCATCTGGAGTTGTGGCTGGTTATCACATTGTTGAGAGTTCTTAAGTTTTTCAAAGTAATTTGTTATAATACAACTCTCTCATTTTATTTTATTTGATCATTCTTAACTTTATTTTACTTTATTTGAAGTATTTAGAGTATTATTATTATTACATTATTTATCATTTTAACCATTACTTTTTGTTCTAATAACAGCTTTAAGACAGAAGGGCAAAAGCTAGGCAAATGGGGTTAAGTGACTTGCCCAGGGTCATACAGCTAGGAAGAATCTGAGGCCAGATTTGCTCCTATGTCTTCCCAACTGTGGTCCTGGTGTTCTATCCACTGTGCTACTTAGGTGCCCCAACTCCTAATTTTTTATAGAAAGCAAAACTGCTACCCAGGGAATTGCCCATCAGCTCCGGGATGGGGGAGAGAAGAGGGGAGGGAAAGAGCATGAATGTGTAACCATGGAAAAATATTCTAAAATAATTAATCAATTTAAGGAGAATGATGAAAACAATTTAAAAATATAGTAATGAATGGGAAAAAAAGAAAGCAAAACTACTTGCTTCTGGTCACATATGTAGTGAGGATCCGAGGGGTGATAAATGACTGTGTAGCATTAAAAGATTAAATGGTGACAATTCATTAGTGTCCGAGTCAAGACTTGAATTCAAGACTCTCTCCCCTGCCTTCAAGCCGTCTCTCGTTCTTGAGCAAGCCCAGCAATCTCTCCCCACTGAGCAGCCCGGCAGGTCTTTAGCGAGAGCCGGGCAGCCAGACATGTTGATCTTCGTCTGGAAGTGAAGACCTTTCCCTCGATGCAGCAAACAAAGCAATCTCTTCCCGCAGCCTTGCCTGAACCATTTAGTGCCTCTGCCGGCTCCACTCTCCAGTGGTGATTTCCATTTGGCCCAAACAAGTGTACAGATTAAGAATTCATCCCGGCAGCTGGGCTGACCTCCCTGATTAGCCAGCCGTGCCATGGTGGCCCCAGATGGAGCTTAATCAAAAACGGGCCCTCTCTGGCCCGAGACGCCCTCCTCGAGTCCAGGAGCCGAAGCTTTCCTTCCAACATTCAATCGCCTTCTGGTGACCCCAGTGGCCAGACTGGCTCGAGGACGATCGTTGCCCTTTCCTATCAGCTAATCAAGACTGGGCAGCCTGAGCCGGCTCTCCTCGGACCATTAGGAGAGACCCAGGGCAGCGCAGGTCTGGGACCCGGAGCCGAGGGCCAGGGAGTAACCAGAGAGGCTTTTCCATGATACACTGGGATGTCTGTGTGTGCTGTGAGACTCCAGACATAGAAAGGTTTCTCTCCATCTTCCTGGAGGCTGAAAGAATCGAAGTCATTTACTCATAGTTTCCTCATTAAAAGAAGAGCAAGAGGGGGCAGTTAGGTGACTCAATGGACAGAGAACCAGGCCTGGAGATGGGAAGTCCTGAATTCAAATCTGGTCTCAGACACCTTGGACAAGTCACTTTACCCCCATTGCCTAGTCCTTACCCTTCTTCTGCCTTAGAACCAATACACAGTATTTATTCTAAGTTGGAAATGAGGGTTATGAAGGGGGGAAAAAGAGCAATAATATTTATTATGGGCATCTGGGTGACGCAGTAGATAGGATGCCAGACCTGGGGTTGGACTCCTCTTCCTGAGTTCAAGTCTGGCCTCTAGATCTTTAATAGCTGTGTGACTCTGAGAAAGCCACTTTACCCTTTTTGCCTCAGTTTCATCATTTGTAAAATGAGCTGGAGAGGGAAAGAGCAAAAGAGTTCCCCCTAAAAACCCCCAAAGATCACAAAGAGGTAGACATGACTGAAATGACTGACCATCAATGACAATATTACTTATACTGGAGGTCTTGTGTTCAAATTTGACCTCAGACACTTCCTACCTGGTGACTGTGGGCAAATCACTTTACCCCATTTGCCTGCCTCTTGCCCTTCTGTCTTAGCATTGATACTAAGACAGAAGGTAAGGATTTTTAAAAACTACTACTAGTTGCCTCAAGTAACTAACTCTAAATGAAAAGTAGTATAGACTTAAAAAAAAATCCTTACCTTCCATCTTAGAATCAATACCAGGTATTGGTTCCAAGGCAGAGGAGCAGTAAGGGCAATGGGAGTTAAGTGACTTGCCCAGGGTCACACAGCTGGGAAATGTCTGAATCCGGATTTGAATCCAGGACCTCCCATCTGTAGGACTGGCTCTCAAGACACTGAGCCACCCAGCCACCCCATTATCATTGTTTCTGAGGGAGTTTTTGTATCCTTCTGTGCAATTCTAGAACTATTATCGGATAGTCTTGCCAGGCTGACCTGACTTCCACCCTTAAGTGCCCTGAAAACTACCGTGGAAGACAATTGTGATCATGTCCCGGAGCATTCAGGAAGGGTGGCTCCCTTCTCCCTTCCTCTCTCCCCTGCTGTTTGGGATGCCTGTATCTGTGTGGCGCCTGCTCTCAGAGTGTTGGCTGGGATGCGGTGACAGATCCCAGGACCACAGGTACAGTCTAGAACTGGAAGGACCTTTACAGATCATAATTGTTCCACCTCCTCATTTTACAGAGAAGGAAATGGGGCTTCAGAAGGGCTGTGTGGGGCTTCAAGAGCTGGGCTGGATGGAATTGTCCTTAGTGAGAAGAAAGCAGACATCTCTAAGAAAGCTAGCCCTAACTCTAGGACTGATTTGCCATTAAGAGTTCACAGGAGAATATTTCATTACTATTTCACAAGCTTTGTAACCCTTGACAAGTCGTTTTACCTTGTTTGCCTTATTTGACCTTGTTTGCCTCAGTTTCCCCATCTGGGAAAAATGAACTGGAGAAGAAAATGGCAAACTAGCCATGGAATCCTAGACAAATCATTTCATCCTGGTTGCCTCAGTTCCCCCACTTGGAAAAGTGAACTGGAGAAGAAAATGGCCATGAGGCAAGTCATTTCACCCAGTTACCTCACTTTCTCCATTTGGAAAAAATGAACTGGAGAAGAAAACAGCAAACTAGCCATGAGGCCCTAGACAAGTCATTTCACCCTGTTTACCTCAGGTTCTCCATTTGAAAAAAATGAACTGGAGAAGAACACAGCAAACTAGCTATAGGACCCTAGACAAGTCGATTTATCCTGCTTGCCTCAGTTTCCTCATCTGTAAAATGAGCTGGAGAAGGAAATGGCAAACTCCTCCAGTACCTCTGCCAAGAAAATCCCAGATGAGGTCACAAAGAGCCAGGCATGACTGAAAACAAATGAACAATCACAATGAGGGGACATTTCCCAAGCATCTCATTCGCTTTTCACATTGCTCTGAGTCCCTTTGCTCCCATTTCTTTGGTGGTTATTAGGATGACTCCTGGAGGATATCAGCTATCTGCCACTGGGTAGGAGGAAAGATACCGAATACCCCCAACATCCGGGCAGTGGCATTAAGGAAGCTGAGTCGTCGTCAGGAAGCCTGGAGATAAACAGCAGATTCGTCTCCAGAAGACTGGGAAGCTTGTGAAAAACAGATTGCTGAAAAAGCCTGGAAGGGAGACATGCAACGGGAGGATAGTTATTTTGAGACCGTTCTTCAGTTTCCTCGTCTGAAAAGTCTGAAAAGAAGAAAAGCTTCTTACAGCAA
This sequence comes from Gracilinanus agilis, assembly GCF_016433145.1. Classification (NCBI taxonomy): domain Eukaryota; kingdom Metazoa; phylum Chordata; class Mammalia; order Didelphimorphia; family Didelphidae; genus Gracilinanus; species Gracilinanus agilis. Next base: position 236,769,208 of record NC_058134.1, read on the forward strand.
GTGAGATGTTAGCAGTTAGCATCCATCTGTCAGGCAAACAAGCTTTTAGGAAGGACCTACTATGCGCCAGGCACCATGCTAAGTGCCAGGAACAGAACGGAAGGCAAAAACTGTCTCTGTCCTTGAAGCTGATGGAGGAGCCAACACGCAAGCAACCCTGGACATACAAGATATGTAACTGAGTCAAAATGACAAGCATTTATTAAGCACCTACTATGTGCCTGGCACTTTGAGGGTACAAAGAAAAACAAAAAACTCAGTGTGAGTGTTGGAGGAAGGAAGCAGCGTACAAACAATTCTTTACAAACGAGATAGGGACAGGATAAGTTGAAGGTAATCAGCAGAGGGAAGCCACTAGCATTAGTCAAGGGAGCCTCGAGAAAAGCTTCTCATAGACACGTATAACCCAGTGGAATGGCTTGTCAGCTCCGGGAGGGAGAGTGAAGAGGGAGGGAGACAACATGAATCATGGAATCATGGGAAAATATTCTTAAAAAATATATTAAATAATGTAAAAGAAAAAAAGAAAAGCTTCTTACAGCAAGTGAGATGTTAGCAGAGACTTCAAGGCAGCCAGAAAGGAGGCAGAGATGAAGAGCAAGATGCCTGGAGTCAGGAGATGGAGTGCCTTGTTTGAGGAATAGCAAGGAGGCCAAAGTCACTGGGCTATCAGGTACCTGGGAGGGAAGTAAGAAGTCTGGGAAGGTAGGAAGGGCCGGGCTATTGAAAGGCTTTAAAAGGCAGGTGGATGATTTTGAATTTGTATTTTATATTTTGAATGTATTTATGTATTTTATTTTCATTTTTCAGTTGCGGCTGACTCTTTGTGACCCTCCCCCTTTGGGATTTTCTTGGAAGAGAGACTAGAATGGGTTTGCTATTTCCTTCTCTAATTCATTTCACAGATGAGGAAATTGGGGCCAACTGGGTTAAGTGACTTTCCCAGAGTCACACAGCTGGTGGGTGTCTCAGGCTAGATTTGAATTTATGAAGATGAATCTTCTTGATTCCAGGCCCAGCTCTATATGCATTATGGTGCCACCTAGCTATGTTTTTATATTTATATGGAGGTAATAGGGAGCCACTGAAGTTTGAATAGAGAGATCATGTGGCTATATTTACTCTTTTTTTTTTTAAAAAACCCTTACCTTCTGTCTTAGAGTCAATACTGTGTATTGGCTCCTAGGCAGAAGAGTGGTAAGGGTAGGCAATGGGGGTCAAGTGACTTTCCCAGAGTCACACAGCTGGGAAGTGTCTGAGGCCAGATTTGAACCTAGGACCTCCCGTCTCTAGGCCTGGCTCTCAATCCACTGAGCTACCCAGCTGCCCCCTATATTTACTCTTAAAGAAGTTGCTCCTACCTCATCCAGCTGTTGTGAGGACCAAATGAGATAATTTTTGTAAAGCACTTTGCAAACCTGAAAGTATTCCATGTCAGCTATTATTGTTATGCTCATTAATAATCCTTTAGATTGGGAGCAGCCAGGTGACTCAGTAAACTAAGAGCCAAGCCTAGAAATCAGAGGTCCTAGATTCCAGTCTGGTCTCAGATACTTCCTAGCTATGTGACCTTGTGCAAGTCACTTTACTTCCATTGCCTAACCTTATACCTCTCTTCTGCATTGGAATCAATATATAGTATTGATTCTAAGATGGAAAGTAAGGGATTAAAAAGAAAGAATCCATTAGATTTTTTCCTGAGGGCAAGGACTACCTTTTGCCTCAATCCCTAGTGCTTAGCACAATGGTTAGAACATAGAAGGTGCTTTATAAATATTTATTGATGGATCGATCATGCTGAATCATAGAGACATTAGAGGTCATCTAACCCAAACTACCTTCTTTTACTCATGAAGAAACTGAGGTCTAGGGAAGTTAGGTCATAGAATCATCGACTTGGGAACTCCCAGTGTAGAAAGCCTCCTTCACTCATCCAGATTGGAAGCTCATGTATAAATTTATAAGGTGATGGGATCTTAGATCTAGAACTAGAAGGACTCTCTGTGGCCATCTACTTAAGCCCCTTCCATTTCTTTTCGATTCCCCCACCCCATTTTATTTATTTTTTAGAAAAATTTTCCATGGTTACATGATTCATGTTCTTACTTTCCACTTCAACCCCCCCCCTTCACTCCCCTCCCCATAGCCAACACACTTTTCCACTGGTTTCTTCATGTGTCATAAATCAAGACTTATTTCTATATTATTGATAATGACATTGGTGTGATCATTCTGAGTCTACATCCCCAATCATGTCCACCTCAACCCATGTGTTCAAGCAGTTGTTTTTCTTCTGTGTTTCCACTCCTGTAGTTCTTCCTCTGAATGTGGGTAGCATCTTTGCCATAAATCCCTCAGAATTATCCTGGTCATTGCATTGCTGCTAGTAGAGAAGTCCATTACATTCGACTTTTACCATAATGTATCAGTCTCTGTGTACAATGTTCTCCTGGCTCTGCTCCTTTCACTCTGCATCACTTCCTGGAGGTCGTTCCAGTTCACATGGAATTCCTCCAGTTCATTATTCCTTTGAGCACAATAGTACTCCATCACCAGCATATGCCACAATTTGTTCAGCCATTCCCCAATTGAAGGCAGACCCTCGTTTTCCGGTTTTTTGCTACCACAAAGAGCATGGCTATAAGTATTTTTGTACAAGTCTTTTTATCTATGATCTCTTTCCCCCACCCCATTTTAAAAAATTCTACACTTCGCAGACATCCACTGAAATGAGTCCTTCCAGCCAAAGGAGAGTGACAACCTCGTTTCATGAGACTCTAGACTGACACTTGTCCCTGACAGCTTGCCTTCAAGCAGCCCCCTGACTGATCCTTATCCCAGAGTGAGCAACAAACCATCAAGCGCCCATTGAGCGCCGGGGAGAGGACCAATTTCCTCTTTTCTCTTTTTAGTTTTTCCGATTATATCTCGGTGGCTCCCAGGTAGTCTAGCCTCTGGCTACAGCCTCTTTCCTAAGCCTCTGTAAAACTAGGCAGTTGTTCCTCCTTGCCTTTATTCCTTAAGGGTGTGTGTGTGTGTGTACATATAAAACCTCCAGTTCTTGGAAATTCCCATTAATGGTATCTTTCAGTGGTTCTGTGTAGTGGCTCTGTATGGTGGCCATTTGAGCATTGTCCCCCCTGTTCTGGTGAAAGATGTGTTCTATTAGAACTATTTTGATGGTTCTATGTTTTTCAGTTTGACAATAGAATAAGGAGTCTAACCCTGTCGTTCTACAAATGGAGAAACTAAGGCCGAAGGAGGTCAAAGGATATTAGATCTAGAGCTGGAAAGAATCTCAGAGGCTATCCAGTTCGACTCCCCCATTTCATAGATGAAGAAACTGAGGCCGAGAGGGTCAAACTGTCTTCTTCAAAATCATACAGATATTTAGTGGCAGAGCCAGAATTTGAATGCAGATCCTCAAAATCCAGGGCCTTTTGTATTGAACCATCATGTCTGTCTGATGTTGGATTCATTTGTCTGAGTATCATGAGAAATAAAGCAGGCACAGATGCTTTTGTATTATTGGAATGAGTTGAGGATGGGAGATTTGTTGTTGTTCAGTCATGTCTGAGTGTTCATGACCCCATTTGGGGTTTTCTTAGCAAAGATCCTGAAATAGTTTGCCATTTCCTTCTTGAACTTATTTTACAGAGGAAGAAACTAAGGCCAACAGGGTGAGGTGACTTGTCCAGGGTCACACAACTATTGAGTGTCTGAGGCTAGTTTTCTTAGCAAAGATACTAGAGCGTCTTACTGTTTCTTTCTCTAGCTCATTGTACAGACAAGGAAACTGAGGCAAAAGGGTGAAGTAATTTGCTCAAGGTCACACAACTATTAAGTGTCTCAGGGTGGTTTTGCACTCTGGAAGATAAGTCTTCCTGACTCCAGACCCTGTGCTCTGTGCACCTAGCGGCGAGGCAGTGAAATGAGCTGGACCTAAATTCCAATGTCCTGGATTCAAATGCTGACACTGCCACTTATTAGTGGTATAACCTGGGCAAATAACACCACAGTTAATTATGTATAAAATGAGGGGATGAGGTTAAGGGATATCCATCTATGGTCCAATTCAATTCAAAAAGCATTCATCAAACTCTTATTTGTGTCTGAGGTACGGAGGATACAAAAGCTAAAGAGAAAACAGTTCCTGCCCCCAGAGAACTTACTAGGTCTGGCTCCTCCTGTTTCTACATGTATGATCCTTTGAATTCTTCATTTTTCAGGCTCAAGACATGCTAGTTAGTACCAGAACCAGGGCTAGCATCCAGGTTCTTTGATTCTGCAGGCTTCTTGCTAGGGAGTCTCAGAGCTATTATGGTAACAATCTCAATGGGAGTGATTTTTGTTCCATCTTGGTTGATCCCAGCCTGGGGGAGCAAGAAGAACCCCAAGTCATTAAGAGCAAAGGGGGTGCTCTTCTGCTCCCTTTCAGCCAATCCAGATCAATCGAGAGCTCCTAATGAAGGGGTTGTGAGAGCCTTTTTCTCCATCATGGACACCCTTGACAGTCTGCTGAAGCTTCTGAATCCTTTCTAAGAATAATGCCTTTAAATAATCGAAGGGAATGCTTGCTTGCCATTAGGGGTTACTATAAAGCAGGGGTTCCCAATCTTTTTTGGTCTCCTGCCCCCTTTCCAGAAAAATATTACTTAGCCCCCTGGAAGTTAATTTTTTTTAAATTTAATAGCAATTAATAGGAATTAATAGGTGTGGCCATCACCGCTCCCCTGGGTCGCTGCAGCACCCACCAGGGGACGCCCTGGTGGCGCCCACTTTGAGACTCACTGGTATAAAGATAGAATTCCTTTGCCATCAAAGTTCATGGACCTACTGAAATCTACTTAAGCACTCTAGGCTCAGGACCCTGCTTTAATGGGACCTAGAAATTACCAGTATGTTAGTAACATTTGAAGATTGTATTTAGGAGTTGTACCCACAGCATACGATTATTTCCTAGATGTGGCACCATCTGGCAACTGTCCTGGAGGCAAAGGGCTTACTAGGCATCAAAACCACTGCAGAATGGGCCAGATTTCTTTCCTTTTTTTTTCTTTTCTTTTCTTTTCTTTTTTTTCTTTTCTTTTTTTTTCTTTTCTTTTCTTTTCTTTTCCTTTCCTTTTCTTTTCTTTTCTTTCCTTTCCTTTCCTTTTCTTTTCTTTTCCTTTCTTTCCTTTCCTTTCCTTTTCTTTTTTTAAATATAATATTCCATGTTTCCCCAATTATGTGTCAAAACACTTTTATCATTCAAGTTCTAAATATTATCCTTTCCTTCCTCTCTTCTCCCCTTCTCTCCCCGGTTCCTAAGACAGCAAACAATTTGATCTAGGCTATACTTATGTGATCATACAAAACATTTCCACATTTTTGTGGAAGCTCTAATACACATAGATGCATCTATGTACACGTGTATTGTATGTGTGTATATGTGTACACATATGAGATATAAACGATAGGCCAGATTTCTCAAACCTTCTTGTTCAAATCCCTAAGCCTCTTCAAATTCTCCTACTTTTGAAGCCATTTCTCACCCCCACCCATCCCCACCCTCTCTATCATATTGGGTGGACATTGTGTATGAGTTCTAGGAAAACATTGACAGGAGTCCCGACAGATGGGCAAGTGTGGATGGGTGGTAATCTGCATCCCAAGAGAAGGACCCACATGTATAAAATCACAGATCTCTAGAGCAAGCTTTGGCAGCAAAGGGGCACAGTGGAAGGAGAACTAGACCTGTAGTGGGGAGCCTCCTTTAAATCTAACCTCAGATATTTGCTAGTTGTGTGACTCTGGGCAAGTCGCTTAACCCCTGTCTGCCTTAATTTCTTTATCTGTAAAATGAGAATCATAGTACGTACCTCCCAGGATATTTGTAAGAATCAAATGAGATAATATTTTCATTTAAATGCTATATTAATGTCAGCAGTTATTATTATCATTCTATAAAGAGACAAGCTGACTGGACTAGTGCAGGGATTCTTACCCTGAGGTCCATGAGCCCCCAGGAGACCTATGGATAGATTTCAAGGCTCTTTTAATTTGGATGGAAAAAAATAACATTAATTTTTACTGTTGCCTAAACGAAATTGAGCTTTCCCTTCAAGTTAACAATATGGCCCTAAGAAGGGGTGCATGGGCTTCTTCAGACTTCCAAAGGGCTCTAGGACACAAAAACAGCTTAAGAACCTCTGGCTAAGAGAACAGAGAGCCTGCCTCAGAGTAAGGAAGACTCAGCTTCAAGGCTTGTCTCTTCTAGGGAGCCAACAACTCTGAAACCCATGGAAATGATGAACAGAGCCACAGGGAAAGAGATTACTCTTCACAGTAGGAAAGGTAGTGATTTCATTAGTGGCACCCAGAAGGGCTCTGACAGTACATGTACAATGACAGAACAGATAGCCAATCCCTAGTCCTCTCAGGTGGGTCAAGGCAGGAGTCAGTGAAGTCCTGGTTCTTCTGATTATAGAGATGGAAAGTCTGTTGGAGATCCTTATCTTCGGGCATGCTAGCCCCAGTCTTTACCAGATTCTCTCTACAGAAAGAATATTAGGATTGTGAAGGACCTTTGAGATCATCTGGTCTAAATTCAGTGGGAACTGGAATCCTTTCAACAAAATTTCTGTATCTTCTTGAATATCTTCAGCAAAGTAATGTCTACAACATCCCAGAGTGGCCTGTTCTAGGTTGGGCCAACTCTATTGGGTAGAATTTTTCCCCATGCCAAGCTTTAATCTGCTTCTCTACCCACCACTCCCCTGGCTACTATTTCTGCCCTCCAAGGCCAAATATAATAATTTTAACAATAGCAAACATTTATATAGCACTTACTATATGTAGGGCACTGTGCTAAACATTAACATTTTATAATTATTATCTCTTTTGATCCTTGTAACAACCTTAGAGGTAGGTTCTATCATCAGCCTCATTTTACAGATGAGGAAACTGAAGTTTGCCCAAGGTCGCACAGCTAGGAAATGTTTGATTCCAGATTTGAACCCAGGACCTCTAATCTTTGGGCTCTCAATTCACTGAGCTACCTAGTGAGCTACCTACCTACCTCTTCCTCCACTGATTCTTTTAAAGTTCTGACTTCAGTCCCAAGATATGAAATAAACTGAAAAAAAATGTAGATTCTCAAAGAACCATTTAGCTTCTTATTTCTATTAATTTTATGCATGATGAATCCGGCATGGCTATGTTCAGAGAGTCTCAGGGTATTGAGATTCTTTTAAGGCTAATAGTAACAACAGCTACCATTTACATAAGTATTTTAAGGTTCACAAGAGCTTCTACATGTATTTCATTTTCTCTTTACAACAACCCGGTGAGGGAGGTGCTATTATCCCCATTTTGCAAATGAGGAAACCGAGACAGACATAGGTTAAGTTGCTGCCCAAGGTTTCACAAAACTAGTAAGTGTGTGAGGCTAAATTTGAACTCAGATTTTCCTGACATCAGGAAGGAAAGGGATGCCCTCCCTTAGAAACCTCTTTGGTCCCACCATCAGAAATAACACTATTAAGCTGGATGGGCCATGCATCTCACCCACAATGGCATTCTCGGTTTTCTACTTTCCTAATATTTGTGTCTCTTCAAATGGCTTCATTTTTCAGTGCCTACTTGGTGTGGGCTGAATGAGTAATTAGCGTTTAAAGTGTCTGATGTGGGACCCCGTGTGTTTGATAACTAAAGCATGATGAAGGAAACAATTTAGATTAATTTTGTGCTCAAAATGCATCCGTTTTTTTTAATGGGACATAAATGGATTTCATGAATTTTAATTGATGTTTAACTCTGAGTTCTGTCGATGTGGGGTCACTAGCCAGCAGGAGCTGTTCCTTATGAAGTGGATTCATAAGCATAGATCTTTCTTCCCGATTGACAGCCAAAAAGGGAAAGATGGATGAGTCTAGTAGAAGTGGGGAGAAAGGGAAGCATGTTTGGAATATGTGGAAACGAGAAAGATTTTCGTATCGTTGTTGTTTCAGATGCCATCTGCTATAGTTATTTGAGTTCACTCTATCCTCGGTATCCAGTCCACACAGTCTGGCTGTAGGATCCTGGGCAAGTCCCTTAACCTCTTACTCTCTCTCTCTCAACCACCCTGTAAGACTCTAAATTGTACAACAGTTGCCACTGTGCATTGATGGAGGGAGTTTCTTCATTGGAAACTTCACCCAGTGCTCAAACCCCATGTCGAGCCCAAGTAAAATTTTATAATTACACAGAAGGATTAGACTTTTTCTGCTTGGCCCAAGGGGCCAGGACTAGGAATGATGGGTGGAAAATGCAGAGATTCAGATTTAGGTCAGCTATAAGGGAAAGAGTTGGGCTGGCCATGACAAGAATGGATTGGCCCAAGAAGTTTCCCCTCTCTTGAGGTCTTCGAGCAAAGGTTAAGTGACTCCTCCTTGGGTACATTGTTGAGGGAATTCTCATTAAGGTATGGGTTTGGACTAGATGGCTTCCAGAGACTCTTACAACTCTGGAATTCTGTGAATTCCCATTTTCCTTTCATTGTGGTATCACTGTGTAACACTGAGGAAAGGGCATTCATCAAAAGTAGATGGAAGGAGGGACAGCTAGGGAGCTCAGTGGATTGAGAGTCAGCCTCAGAGATGGGAGGTCCTGGGTTCAAATCTGGCCTCAGATATTGCCTAGTTGTATGACCTTGGGCAAGTCACTTAACCCCCATTGCCTAGCCCTTACCACTCTTTTGCCTTGGAACCAACACATAGTATTGACTCCAAGATGGATGGTGAGGGTTAAAAAAAAAAAAGTATATGGAAGAGGTAGCTAGAGAGCTCAGTGGATAGAGAATCAGGCCCAGCAACAGAAAGTCTTGGTTCAAATTTGGTCTCAGTCACTTCCTTCTTGAATGATCCTGGGCAAGTCACTTAACCCCCATTGCTATCCCTTACTGCTTTTCTGCCTTGGAACCAATACACAGTATAGATTCTAAGACAGAAGGTAAGGATTAAAAAAAAAAGTAGATGGAAGCTGATATTAAGAGGGGAAAGTATCCTCTTTTACAGCAGTTTCTGGCTCTCTTCTGGAAACACTGACCAGAGGAATAGATGGATGTACTCATTGAGAGGGAGAGCCCCAAAAAGTAGATAGCACAATCCTTGCAAGAAGCTGGACAATTGATGGGAAATGAGGGTTGTATGATGTCAGTTACTGTTGCAAAAACAGATGAAAGAATCTACAGAGGAATGTATCGAGATTGGATTTTATTTTTTATTCTAGCAGCAGCAAAAATAGGAAGCTGGCTTATTTATTCAGATAAGGCTGCTGGGTGGCACAGTGGATAGAACACCAACCTTGGAGTCAGGAAGATCATCTTCCTGAGTTCAAATCTGGCCTTAGACACTTCCTAGCTGTGTGACCCTGGGCAAAGCACTTAACCCTGTTTGCCTCGGTTTTCTCATCTGTCAAATGAGTTGGAGAAGGGAATAGCAAACCACTCCAATATGTTTGCCAAGAAAACCTCATCCAGGATCACGAAGAATTGGACATGACTGAGCAACTGACCTGCTAATAAATTCCTTCCTGAGGAAATTATTATGGTAAATGTTGAACAAAAAAAAAAGTTCAAGTATATAAAAAGTATTTGAATATTTTAGAGAATGCATTAGGGCTTTGGAAATATTACCAAGTTAATAACCATCAAGAGATAATCAAATGAACATATAAAACAAGAAAATGACATCCAAATAAAAGATAACATCTAAGCATATCATGGTGTACATTTTAATGAAGTGGAATCAAGTTAATAGCTAAGAGCAAGCAGAAAAAAAAGAAAAGCATCATGGAAAAAGAGATTGTATGTTGGACTTGGATACAGAAAGCCCTGGGTTCTAGTGACATCTTTTATAGGTCTAATATATGTTCACGTGTGTCCATAGGTGAGTCACTTAACCATTTATACTGTGCTTAATTGTTTGCAGAGTCCTTTTTACATATGTTAAATCATTTGATTCTCACAATAATTTGATTTGTTGGGAACTAATATTATCCTTATTTTACATATGAGGAAGCTGAGGCACAGCAGTTACACCAGTATTCAAACTCAGGTGTTTCCTGACTTCAGTCCCGTACTACTCTATCCACTTTGACATCTATCTGCCATAAAACTGTCACTTAACCTCAATTTCATCATCTGTAAAATGGATGTAAAAATGCCTACAATAACTAAGTAAGGCTACTGATAATACACAAAGGTCCTTTTTGAGAACCTTTAAGAACAATGTAAATGTCAACCATTAGTATGTCAATGATGATGATTTGTTCTGTGTCCCCTTTTAAATCTTCCTAAAGTTCAGATGCCATTAGCTTTGTTTTCCTTTTCCTAGAGTTGTAATCAACATATAGGGTAGTTCAAATTCTACTCATCTCGTTTTGCATCATTTCATATACAAATCTTTCCACATTTCCTTTTTGCTTGATGTTATCATTTTTAGCACCATAATATTCTTTTAAATAAATATGCCATAATATATTCAGCCATTCCCAGGCATTGTTGGACATACCATTTGTTTCATTTTCTTGTTTTTTGAAATAAAACGATAGATTCTGCCCCTTCTTCTTTTTTCATGACATCTTCTTCTTTTTTTAATCTTTACCTTCTGTCTTAGAATTGATACTGAGTAGGACAGGAGAGCTGTAAGGACTGGGCAACTGGGGCTAAATGACTTAACTTGCCCAACCAGGTTCATGACATCTTTAAGATGGAGCCCTAGCATGTCTTGGTTTGCTTCCAAGGACCAAGAGTGACTCAGTGTTTTGCAGAAATGAGGATTATGGGTGTGAGATGTTGCATTCTGTATGATAATCACTTCCTATTTTAAATTCTTTATTGTATTGCTAACTCTCTGGGAGATGGAAGGGGAGACAAATTATATCCTGGGAAATGAAAGTGATATCAAACTCCCCAGAATATACATTTAAAAAGTGCTGCTCTGAATGGTTTTCATATATGGGGAGCCTTTCCTTCCATCTGTAATCCCCTTGGGGGTATATATATGGCCAGCAGTGCAAGCTCTGGTTCAAAGGGTAGAGATAGCTTAGTTACTTCTCTCATCTAATTCCAAATTGCTTTTCTAAACAGATTGCCTAATTTGCAGCTCCACCAACAGTGTATCCGCACATCTGTCATCCTCTACATTAGTGGTTCCCAAACTTTTTTGACCTACCGCCCCCTTTCCAGAAAAAAATATTACTTAGTGCCCCCTGTCACATACTATCACCACTCCCTTACAGTTATTCACCACCCCAAATGCACCTGTGGCCATCACCGCCCTCCTGGATTGCTGCAGCACCCACCAGGGGGCGGTGGCACCCACTTTGGAAATCATTTGTTCTATACCGATGATTATTTTCTATCTTTCATCACCTTTGACAATTCGATGGGTAGGAGCTGGAACTCAGATTTGTTTCATTTTATATATCTTTTATGACTAGTGACTTGAGGCATGTTTTTTTTCTGTGATTGTTGAGAGCTTAATAGTGTTCTTTTAAATTGGTACATTTCAACTGTGATAGACTTAGCTACTCTCAGTAATACAAAGATCCTGGACATTTCTAGGGGACTTATGAAAAAGAATGCTATCCACCTCTCAAGAAAGAACTGTTAGAGTCAGAATGCCGATGAAAGCATATGATTTTTCAGTTGTTGATTTGGGTTTATGTTTTGGTTTTGTAAGATTATTCACAAAAATGAACAATATGGGAAAAATAAAATGAATAAAATTAAATGGGAATGGTACATTGAAGCTTCGATGGCTAAAGAATCAAGAGAGTGGCATATCCAGAAAGGGCCATGTTGTTTTTTTTATTTATGTGTATATGGGTGTTGTTTTTTAAAAAGACATCCATAAACCAAACAAGAATGAAAACTGTCTTCATATCCTCTGACCTCATAGCTCTTGGGAAATAGCTCTTGGTGTGAGATATTTGTGTCATTTCCCTATGTCTCCTGGCCTGTCTGCAGGATTTTACTCTCACAAATAGCACTGAAGTAGACATTTTTGGTCTTATTTAAATTAATGTTAGAACCCACAGATAGAGTAAAGACTGAAGAGTTTTCTTTCCTCCTTCCCTCCCTTCCTTTTCTTTCTTTATTTCAAGTGGGGACCAGCTAATGTGGAAATCTGTTTTGTTTGACTATCCATTTTGTTTTTCTTGTCTTCTTGGTGGGTGAGAGAGGGGGTGGCTGAAAAGAAAATTGAATTTGAAAAAATAAAGTAACAGTAGAATCCAAGTTTGCCTCAGAGGAGGCCATTGCAGCCTGGCAGCCCAGAATCCATCCTGCCTGGCTCTTGAAAGCAGAAGTTTCTCCAGGTTTTAGCCAGGGTATTAATTGTCCAGCACTGGCCTCAGAATCAATCCTGAGGCAGTGTCTCCAGTGATGGAGTCAGGAGAATGATCCCAGCCTCCCTCACCAGACTGAGATGTCACTGAACATTGTAAAAGGTGATGGAAATCAAACCTTCTCAGTGGACTCCATTTTGTTTATGAGCCAAGCCATTTGTGTGAATTAGAAAGAAATGCTGTTGGGTTTCTGTTTCTTTCTTTTTTTTCTAAAGCTGTTTTGGATTCTGTGACTTCTTGGCAAGCTCAAGTCTATTACTGAGAGGGAGAATTGCATGCGGAGGAGAATTCTTTTTCAATAGCAGAGAGAATTTATGGGTGATGGAGGGGGGTTTGGTAACAGAGATGCCTCAGGATAGCATGCTGGAAAATCCACACACCAGGTCTGCTGCACATTCCCCTGAGTGCTTGCAACGGTATATTTGTTCTATCTGGAAGAGAAGAGGAAAAAAATGCTATTGCCTTTGAACTGGAACCTTTGAACTGGAACCTTTGAACCAGGACCTTGGAGAGTGCTAAACTTGGGCAAATCTGGGGTAAATATAGGCTTACAAACTGCCTGTGTGGTATTGAGTAAGAAATCGAACCTTCCTGAATCTCTGGTTCTTTATCTGTAAAATAGGGGCAAATGCAGTCAGCGGGGAATATATAGAGAATTGGTCTCAGAGTCAGAAAGCCCTGCATCTCTTATCTGATACATATAGGACCATGTTGGTGAAGACATGGCACACGTACCCCAGCATGCTGGAGGGGACTGCTCGGTTCCCCCTCTCCACAGCACCTGAGGATAATGCTCACATGCCCCATCCCTCTGCCCAGCAGACCAATGTGAGCACTTCTTCCTTCACTGTCTGGGGTAATGCAGGGGGCTCACAGGCAGCTTGAAGGTGCAATTTGGGCACACAATCTCTAAAAGGTTTGCCAACGCTGATATAGGATGTGTGACCCTAGGTAAGTTACCTACCTTGTGTACTCTTGGCAGTGATCTCAGACTACAAATTGCAGAGTAGATGCCAGTCTGCACTGGTAGAAAGAGTTTCCTCACTAGTAATTAATTATATCAATGATAGTGTAGACACATGGTGGAAAATCTAGGGTATGTGTGACGGAGGGAGCACTCAGAAACCTCTCTGTGGGCATATGCACCATTGCCCCAGCACAGAGTTTATCACTAGAAAGCCAGAGTAATGTGGGGCCAGGCTGCTTACCTCCCCTTTCCATGTGTGCCTGAGTACATTTTTCACATCACTCACCCCTCTAAAAGGTTTGCCATCACTGGTCTAGACCCTCAAAGTGGGGAGTAAAATGTTGTTCAATATGTATATGTTGGATTTCCTCCCAAGTCTCCTCCTCTTGAATGTAAGGCTGTTGAGGGCAGGGACCACTCTGTTGGTCTTTATATGCTGGCCCAACTGAAGGGCTCAACTCATAAATTAATAAAGGCTTACTGGATTTAATTAAGTTGGATTGCAAGGGAGGTGCTTTGTAAGGCTTAAAATTCTGTAATAGAGATTTTGACAAAGTCATAAAATAGAAAGGTGAGATTTAGTGTAGTGGTCTGATATTCTGCAGAATGCAACCCAAGAAGGAAAGGCTTTCTTCTGGGATTTCCCTTCCCTTCCCTTCTCTTCCTTTCCCTTCCCTTCCCTTCCCTTCCCTTCCCTTCCCTTCCCTTCCCTTCCCTTCCCTTCCCTTCCCTT
>NC_058134.1:236783660-236836774 GCF_016433145.1 Gracilinanus agilis
TGTATAAGAGACAGTCCCTTCCCTTCCCTTCCCTTCCCTTCCCTTCCCTTCCCTTCCCTTTCCTTCCCTTCCCTTCCCTTCTTCTTCTTTGGTTTTCTCTTCCATAAAATAGGAATAGGACTAGCATCCCCATCCCACTTAATGACAGTAATGAATTGTGATTGCACTATTTGAATTTGTTCAAACTTATGATTGTGTAAAATATGGTCGTTACTTCTAGCCCAATGGAAATATGCAGCATGAATTCGAGTAAAGTAACTATTTCAGAAGAGTCATTGTTCCCAGGAATGAAGACCTATGTGGAATACTGGTAAAGCACTTTTCAAACCTTAAAGTACTATATAAATACAAACTATTATTATTACCCCTTAGATTGTAAGCCCCAGAGGACAGGAAGGAACTATCTTTTTGCCTTCCTTTGTATCTCTAGCATTAAGGACAGTGCCTGGTACATAGTAGGTACATCTTAGGAAGCATTGATTAAAACTACTATGTGTCAGGTACTGTGCTAAAACCAAATGAAACCTCCTCTGCCCAAAGTGAGCTTCCATTCTGTCAGGAGACAACAGGGGCACAAGGTGGCTCAGTGGATGGAGAGCCAGGCCTAGAGATGGGAGGTCTTGGGTTCGAATCTAGATTCAGCCATTTCCTAGCTGTATGACCCTGGGCAAGTCACTTAGCCCCCATTGTCTAGTCCTTATGACCCTTCTGCCTTGGAACCAATTCACAGTATTGATTCTAAGATGGAAGATATGGTTTTTTAAAAATTTTTTTAAATTTTAAAACAGAGACAATTTATATAGTATAGTCAATACCATGATGGTGTTAAAATGGACCTGTTGCCTTTATGGCAAGAAGGGATCTTAATGATCAATTAATTCATACCCCTCATTTTACATATGAGGAAATCAAGGCACAGAAAAGTTACATATTTAAGACTTGATTACATGTAAGCAAAAGTTAAATAAACTTTTTTGATTTTTTTTTTGGTTATGTAATTTCCACCTCATCATGCCCTGTATGTTTGATTCTTTTCTTAATGAAGTCTGTTAGGATCAAAACTTTTTCTTTTTTTTTTTTTTCCTTTTTTTTAAACCCTTAACTTCTGTGTATTGGCTCCTTGGTGGAAGATTGGTAAGGGTGGGCAATGGGGATCAAATGACTTGCCCAGGGTCACACAGCTGGGAAGTGTCTGAGGCCAGATTCGAACCTAGGACCTCCCATCTCTAGACCTGGCTCTCAATCCAACGAGCTACCCAGCTGCGCCCCAAAACTTTTTCTAAAAGAAGTGAAAGGACCTATCCCAGTTAGCACAGTGGCTGGGGACGGTGGCCATTAAATACTTATGATCTTGAGTGATTCCTTCTTTCTATTAACAACCAATTAATTGCTCCCCTCCCTCCTAAAGTAAATAGATAAACACATAAAATGCTCAAAGGAGCCAAGGGTTCAGGTGAATTTCCATTTGTGTAAAGCTGCTCATGTGTACATCGGAATTGGTAAAATAGAAGGGATTTCGGACACCTCGCTTGTCTTCACAAAAGAACAGCTGTTGGGTGTGGGTGGATTAGTCCATCCATGGGGAAAGGAATATCAACAGTATAGAAAATATGGCAACTATAGTTTCCAAGTCGAAAATCAGGACCCTGGGCCTGCCAAAGGACAGACATTCTTTTTGTACTTCCTCATTCGAACTTTCTTTCTTTTTTTTTTTTTTTCATTTTCGACCTCTTAGTGAAAATCTAGACCATATTTCCCATAGCCATAGGTCAACTGGAGGATCTTTGTGGTGGCAGGTGACTTACTGTAGTACGGGGAATCGTACATAGTCAAAGGGAGATCGATCGTCTCCAAGACTTGAGTTTTGGCACAGGGTATCTGGAACTCGAGAGCATTAAAATGCAAATTGTGAGCCAGTGTACAAACACTTACTTATTGGAAATGTTAGCGAGGTACACTGGTGAAGGTGGCCAAAAAGAGGGACCAGGAAGAAGATCTAAAGGGAAGGAAGAGGGAAGAGAAAATATAGGGACCAAAGGGGTAGTAGATTTCTTCTGTCACCAGGACTATACTGAAAGCCTTCCAGGTTGGTAAAACCTGCCATAGTTCATGTTCTGCTGACATAGTCTTTGAGAGCCCGGGGTCGCCTCCGTGTCCCCATGGGTACCATGGGCTATAATATTTGTATAGTATTTGTATTGCAATACCTGGATCCCGATTTCTTAGAATATTTAAAAAACAGTATGGATGCTCCTGGAGCTGAGATCCCACCCCCACCCCCTGCCACACAACACACTTTTTAACCTAAGTGTCTGACTTCACATGGTTCTAGATCCTTTGGGATACTTTTTCTTACTGGGTTAGCTACATGCTAGGTATGACTTCAAAAGTTACTAATAAAAATGTGGGAAACTCCCCTAGAGATCATCCTCTGCCTTGATATTGATCCAGCCATGATTCCTCTTTGAGTTTAGTCATTGTTCCAGATCCAGCTACATGCTAGGTATGACTTCAAAAGTTACTAATAAAAAATGTGGGAAACTCCCCTAGAGATCATCCTCTGCCTTGATATTGATCCAGCCATGATTCCTCTTTGAGTTTAGTCATTGTTCCAGATCCAGATGCTTCTAACCATTCTATTATAGAGGTCACATCTTGCCAATCTGCCAATCTGCGTATGAGAGTCTTTGCAGGATACTTCACACACTATTCTTAGATTGAACCTTTTTTAAATTAAAAAAAAATTTTTTTAATTTTTAAATATTTTCCCATGGTTCCATGCTTCATGTTATTTCCCACTCCTCTTCCCTCTCCATTCCTGGAGCTGACAAGCAATTGCACTGGGTTGTACATGTCTTGTCACTTGACACCCACTTCCATATTATTCATTTTTGTGATAGAGTCATCTTTTCAAACAAAAACTCCAAATCATATACCTGCCTAAACAAGTGATCTATCATGTTTTTCTTCTGTGTTTCTGCTCCCACAGTTCTTCCTCTGGATGAGGATAACGTTCTTTCTCATAGGTCCCTCAGAATCACCCTGGATCATTGCATTGCTGCTAGGAGAGAAGTCCATTACATTTGATTGTTCCACAATGTTTCATTTACTGTGTACAATCCTGAACCTTTTTATATTGGGTATCACGAATGTTAGACTTGCCCAAAATGGGGCTGGGCTGGCTGCTTTGAGAGAGAATAGGTGTCCCCTTTTGGATGTTTTCAAGGAAAATCTGGGGGTTTGTTGGGAATGGTAGAGAGGGGATTCCTGCTCAAGTGTAAGTTGGACTAGAAGACTGATGAGGGCCTTTTGCGAATTTGTAATTTCCCCAAGTCATGAACCACCATTTTTGTGCCAACACTTTGCTGAGAACCTCAAGCCCTCTTCAGAAATGTCATTCATTTAAGGAATATGATCTGATTCTCCGCCATGGAAAAAACCACCCCTGGCTGAGTTGCTCTGAAAGAATTAGGCTTTTGTCTGACTTTGGCAAGTGAGCAATTTCTGTCTCTGGGTACTGTGAGCTCTCTGTTGCCTTCTCGGGATGTCTCTGCTGCTTCTCCCACCCTGATGTTATCAGCCTGCTAATGCTTTGCCAGAGGAACAGAGTGGCCTTCAGCCGAACAGCAGAAAGGATCAGCCTGAGCTGCCCATCAGAGCTGGCTAGGGAGCCCGGAATCTATTTGTGTATCGTAGTGCTAGGTGCATCGTGAATGTGGATTGATCATCAACAAGACAGAATCCCTCCCTCTTCTCCTAATGCTTTGCACGCTTCTTTAAGAAAGCTATTTGGCATCTTATTTCATTTTTCACTTGATAAGCATTTGTTCTCTCTCCCATTTTACTCCCCTCCCCAATTTCAAAGAAAAACAAAACCATTGTAACAATATATATAGTGAAGCCAAACAAATTTCTACGTTGACCGTGTACAAATGTATGTCTTGTTCCGCATCCTGTGGCCGTCGCCTCTGTGGAAGGACCTTCCCACGTTATCATGATCCCTCCTCAGGAATCCTGGGTGGGCGTTATGTTGATCAGATGCCTACTAATAACCACAAGGAAGATGATTCCAAATTATTAATGGTAGAGGAAGAAAGGAAAGGGAATGGCCATTTATAAAACCCCTACTATGTGCCAGGCACTGTACTGAGCAGATTTTATCAATAGTATCGTATTGGATCATCACAAAACCCCTAGAAGGTAGGTACCATTATTTCCCCCATTTTACAGCTGAGGAAATAGACACAAACAGAGTGACTTGCCTGGAGTTATAGAGTGAGTAAGCATCAAGGTGAGATTCTTGAGGTCTTTCCAGATTCCACCGACCACATAGAGCCCTCTCTGCCACCAGCTGCCTCCAGAGTTAGAACCAGAATTAGGTTTAGAACTGGGAGGGCACTTAGCAGAAATGCAAAGAAAAAAAAACCAAATTCTGAATTTTCACTTGAAATAAAGCAGATTGGCAAAGATGATAAAAGATGGGAATGGGCAATGCTGCAGGGGCTAGGGGAAAACAAGCACATTAATATATCATTCTTGGAGCTGGAGATTGCTCTCCACATTCCAGAAAATAATTTGAAGTTATGCTTAGGAAGTACTTAAAATGTCTATACTTTGGGGCATGTAGGTGGCTTAGTGGATTGAGAGCTGTGCCTAGAGACAAGAGGTCCTGGGTTCAAATTTAGCCTCAGTCACTTCTTAGCTGTATGACCCTGGGCAAGTTGTTTAACCCCCATTGCTTTGTTCTTGGTGATCTTCTGCCTTGAAATCAATACACAGTGCTGATTCTAAGATGGAAGGTGAGGGCTTAAAAAATGCCTCTACTTTCTGACCCGGAGGATGTCCCATCAAGGCACATACCCCAAGGGAGTCAGAGACAGAAATAGCGTTCTCATGTAGAGTTAGAGATTAGACTTTTGATTTTATGGATATAGAAAACTCCCCAATAAGGGCAGTCCCTCTCCCAATGCAGTAGGGATGGCTAAAAGCAGACCCATGTGACCACATCACTCCCAAGTGCCCCCTGACCAGATGAAAATGCCATTCCCACTGATTTTGGGGTGTTGAAGTATGAATAAAAATGATAGAAACATGGGATCTTTTCAAGTCGATGCGCATCTTTTAGAGATCCTTATGGATGGTCTACTTGTCCCTGTTTGTGTTTGCCTTGTCTAGACCCCTAGAAGGTTAAGTGACTCAATCCTCTCATACAGTCAGTAGATATCAGAGGTTGGACTTGAACTAGGTCGTTCTGGTGGCCCCAAGTCTTCTATTCCCTGTACCAGATACCCACCAAAATACAGTCTCAAAGAACCGGCAACAAAGTATATGCCCATCAGTTAGGAAATGGCTAACCAATAAGGGCAGCTGGGTGGCACAGTAGATAGAGTATTGGGCTTGGATGGCAGAAAGACTCATCTTCCTGAGTTCCAATCTGGCCTCAGACACTTCCTAGTTGTGACCCTGGGCAAGTCAGTTAACCCTGTTTATCTCATTTTCCTCGTCCGTAAAATAAGCTGAAAAAGGAAATGGCCAAGCACTCTAGTGTCTCTGCCAAGAAAACCCCAAATGGAGTCATAAAGAGGCAGACCCAACTGAAATGACTAAACAACAGGAATAACTAGATGGCTCAATGGATAGAGCACCTGACCTGGAGTCAGGAAGACCTGAGTTCAAATTCATCCTCAGATCCGTACTAGCTGTGTGACCCTAGACAAGCCATTTCACCCTGTTTGCCTCAGTTTCCTCATCTGTCAAATGAGATGGAGAAGAAAATGACGAACCACTCCAGTTTCTTTGCCAAAAAAAACCCAAATGGGGTCATGAAGAGTCAGACAGGATGATGACAACAACAATAACTAATCCTCTCTCCAAGCATTTGACTCAGCATCTCCCCAAAATGACGGTAAAGCCTCGTTGTCCTCCCCAGTTCCAGTCAGGGGTAGATGCCCTTTTAGAATACCAGCAATTTCTCTTGCAAAATAATTTCATGCCCCGTTTCTCTGCCAAAACACACCTCTAATTTACCCGGAGAGATGACATTCCCAAACATTCCCTTTTCACTCCCCGTACCAAAAAAATCAAATGAGAACAGGGGGAGTCAGCACCCTGCAGCTGGGAGCTCGCTCGGAACCCTCCCGGCTTGTTTGCCTATGATTGGGATATTTGCTTCCTTTAATATTTTTCCTGCAGATGAGAGGTTGGCAGCCAATACTTAAGTCATCAAGGAGTAGGTGTTAATGAACTGACTTGATCAAATCTTCGGTGGCTCCCAATTTGTGGTGGCTGCTTTTGTACCCAAATGACAGGGAGGGGGAGGAGGAGGAGGAGGGGATTTTTGCCTTCATATCCCAAACCCAGTGCTTCTCCGCCCCAATTTTGAATCTGGCCTGTTCCCAGCACCTTCTCTGCTCTCCATTAACTGAAGGCTAACATTCCTTGATTCCCTCTGATAAAAGATGGAGAGCTGAAAGGGCCTTAGAAACCTACTCCAGCTCCCTCATTTGACAGATGAGGCAAAGAGATTAAGTCATTTGTTCAAGGTCACCTATGTGCTATGCACTAAAGTTGGGACTAAAGGCATAGGTGGAAGGAAGCTTGGAGTAATGGGAAGAATGTTAGATTTGGAGCCCCAAGAACCCTCAGATTATAGACCTGGGGCTGGAAGGTGCCCCAGAAACTGCCTAATCCAATTCTCCTCATTGTATAGATGAAGAAGCTGAGATGGGTGGTTTTCAGTGACTTGCCCAAGGTCACACCAATCACAAGGAGTGGGGATGAGATTTGAGTTCAGGTCCTATGATCTCAGAGACTAAACTGGTACCATTGCAGCACTTTAGTGAATGTGGAGAGATGACATCATCAAAGATGTCCTTATCATTCCCAAGGCTAAACTTTTTTTTTTAAGTGAACTTGAGTTGGAATATTGGCCTTAACACTTCCTTAGGTAAATCACTTACTTTAAGCCTGAGTTTGCCCATCCACATCATTTGGGAGTTAGTTAAGAGGATCTCTAAGGGGAGCAGCTGGATTGCTCAATGAATAGAGAACCAGGACTAGAGATGCGAGATCCTGGATCCTGGGTTCAAAAATAGCCTCTAATACTACTTAGCTATATGGCCCTGGGCAAGTCACTTAACTGTAATTGCCTAGCCCTTACTGATCTTCTGCTTCAGAATAATACAAAGTATTAATTCTAAGATAGAAGGTAAGGGTTATGTTTTTAAAAAAAGAGGATCTCTAAGTTTCCTTCCTATTCTAATAATTTCTTACTATACCATAGCCTTGCCTTGCCTTGCCTTCCCTTTCTTCCCTTGCAAGTAGTTGATGTTTAATAATTATTGGTTAAATTGAATTAAATTAAGAGAAATAGCAGCAAAAGTCTTTTTTTTTGCAAAACCATCCATCAATAATATTTGTTCTCCTTTTAGTGTAATCTGCATTATATTTTCCCCATATCTTTCCTTTTCAAAAATTCCCTTTGGTCTTTTTCATTGGACCTAATAATGACAAAATAAGGCATCAGTTCCAAATCTAGATGAGTAATATTAATAGTGTCTAGTATTTATATAGCACTTACTTTGCACCAGGAGCTATGATCATCACTTTGCAAATATCTCACTTGATCATCACAACTCTGAGGTGCAGATACTTTCATTAACCCCATTTTACAGATGAGGAAACTGAGGCAAACAGTTTCAGTGACTTGACCAGGGTCACTCAGTCAGTATGTGTCTGATGCTGAATTTGAATTCTGGATCCACTTATACATCCAGATTTCAATGTATAAGTACAATATGAGAGAGTGAAACTTGACCTTTTATTCAGAAAAAAAAGGTACAAATACTTCATACTCCTTTCAATCTTGGCCTCAGATGGTCTCTGGTCCCGCCATTTTGCTTTGATTTTCATGCAGTTGTACCCCACCATGGGCCCCTCTCTCTTTGCCCCTCTTCTCTCTCGACTATTGCAATTTCTTCTCCAGCACAGGAAATACTCATTCCCTGCCCTGGAAGGTGACCACATATTTTCTTGATTCTCAAAAAAAAAAAAAAATCCTTCTCTAATTTGCAAAATATTAGGCTAAGGGAGGAGCCAATCCCCAAGCTGAGGATTTCATTCCATAGGCATTTGCTAGCCTGTCTGAAAGAGAATTCTCATCGCACAGTTTTTCTTTCCTGTCATAAGCAATGAATCGGACACTTAAAATCATCCCTTGCAATAGTAGTTATTTGTCCAAGATGAATTCTAATGAGACAGTTCTCCAGGATGATAAATTGATGTGATTCATTGGTCATTCCAATAGTTATAAATACACAGCAAAAAAAAAAAAATGTCTACTCTCATGAGAGAGAATGATTGCAGAAAGAATCAGCAGACCGACTCGTCTGAACATAGCGATGATGACGGGGGTCATGCTCCATTCCGGAGAACTGCCAGGAAGTGGCATTCTCGAAGCATTTGCTTCAGCAGCTGAGCTTTGGAAGCATGCGGAGAGAAGCCCCTGCAGGAATTCCTAGAGTGTTCACGGGGGACGAGGATCTTAATGAAGAGACCCCTGCATGCCGTCCTCTATGTGTCATAGAGATGGAGCGGCCATCTGGCTCAGGGTCATGGACCCTTTTGACAGTGTCTGATGAAGCCTTGGGATCCCTTCTCAGAATTGATGCCAAACCAAGGCATTGTTAACTTCAGCTGTGGGCTAGTGAGCTCGTGCTGTAATTCCTTCCCATCCAAATTCACAAACCCCCTGTAATCCATTTATGGCTCTCTTGGAGGGGTCTGTGGATCCCAGGTAGAGAATCCCTCATCAGTCCCCTTGTTTTACAGATGAGGAAACTGAGGCTCAAAAGGGGGAAATAATTTGCCCAAGTTCATCCAGAGAATACATACCAAAACCATTTAAAAAGTCTCACAGAAAGGGACAGTCAGGTTGCTCAGGCTTGGAATCAGAAGGACCCAAGTTTAAATCTGGCCTCAGACACCTGCCAGCTGTGTGACCCTGGGCAAGTCACTAAACCCCAACTATTAGCCCTTACCACTCTTTTGCTTTAGAGCTAATACCTAATATTAATTCTAAGACAGAAGGTAAGGACTTAAAAAAAAGTCCCACAGAAGACTTAAGCTCATAGATCATAGACTAATAGATTTAGAACTATAAAAGCAGAGGCCATCTAGTCCAATTTTCTCATTTCACAGATGGGGAAACTGAGACCCAGAGACTTGAATTGGCTTGTCCAGGATCTTAAGAAGTTAAGCAGCAGAGTTAAAAATTGAACTCGGGTCTTCCAAATTCAAATCCAGGACTCTTTCTATAGCACCATCCTATCTTCCTGTCAATCAGCCAACAAGAGTTTTTTAGACCTACTACACTCCACTAGTGCCTGTGATTACTTTCGTAACTACAGATGCCAAATCCTATTTTTCAGCAGATCCTTGAAGTTCCTTGAGTCTAACCTTCTCATTTTACAGATGAGGAAATCAAGGGAGCTCAGGGACTAGCCCAAAGTTATCTAAGTTATAAATGATGGAGGCAAGATTTTAGTCCAGACCTTCTTCCTCTGAGTCAGGTGCCCTTTTCACCATGCTACGTCAACTTCTAGGTTACAACGTGGTGCCTGGCATACCGTAGATGCTTAATAAATGTTTGTTGACTTACCAGCCTGATACAAAGCAAAATAAATAGAACCCACAAAAGTCTATACACAACCTTATAACTATGGAAATGAAAAGAACTAGAACAAATTCTGAATTCTGGGTAAATATAATGACCAAGCTTGGCCTGAAGAAGAGATAATGAAATGTGTCTTCCCCCTTTCTTTGCAGAAATGAGGAACTAGGGTGTAAAACACTCTATATACTGTCAAACAAGTAGAGGAGCTGGAGTTGTTTTACCAAACTTTGGTTGTTTAGTTGTTTTTCAATCGTGTCTGATTTTTTGTGATCCCATTGGAGGGGTTTCTTGGCAAAGATTTTGGAATGGTTTGCCATTCCCTTCTCTGGTTCTTTTAACAAATGAGGAAACTGAGGCAAACAGGATTAAGTGACTTGCCCAGGGTCCCACAGCTAGTGTCTAAGTTCAGATTTGAACCCAGGTCTTCCTGACTTCAAGCTTTGCTTTCTATCCCCTGAGCCACCTAACACACACACACACACACACACACACACACACACACACACACAGAGCATATAGCTATATATATATTTTTTGGGTAGACGAAAATCCCAGAGCTGAGGAGACTCTCTCTACCTATCCAGATTGGCACCATCTCTGAAATATCCAGACTTAGAGTTGTCTAGAGTGATAAGAGGTCAAGTGATTGGTCCAAGGTCACCCAGCCAATATATATATTAGAGAACAATGTAGAAGTATTATCCTAATATATATTATAGTACTATGTAACAATATAGTAATACAATAACATAGTAGAAATTAGAAGGTGGTTTCCAATTGTTATCTCATTTCAAAATCCCATGATCCTATGAGGCAGATATTCCTAGGGATCCCTCATGCTTCCGTAGAGCTTTAGGCTTAAGAGGCAGCTGTGGGACACAGGGCTGCAGCACTGACCATGGAACCAGGAACTCTTGGGAATAAGCACTGCTTCTCACCTTTGTTGGCTGGGTGACCTTGGACCAATCACTTGACCTCTTATCACTCCAGACAACTCTAAGTCTGGATATTTCAGAGATGGTGCCAACCTGGATAGGTAGAGAGAGTCTCCTCAGCTCTGGGATTTTCGTCTACCCAAAACCTCATAGGTCCAGGCTCAGTCTTTTAAGGCTTAGCAGTAGATAGTTAGCCTTGAAGGCAGAGACTTTCTTTTTTTGACAGGGAAGAGGGTTTTTGGAGACCCACATTCTCAGCAACAGTGCTGGGCGTATAGTAGGTCCGTTATAAATGCTGGGCATATAGTAGGTCCGTTATAGATGCCTGTTGGATAAGTGAAAGAAGGGGATTTGAACTGGGGTCTTCTTGATTCTATGCTTAAGAGTTCCATCCAATATATCTCATTGCCTCCAGGGAACAGCTCTCTTTCACGGCAGGAGCTTGGTGCTCAGAAAAAGATGTCAAGCTGTGGAGAATTTAGGGTTCAATGAGCTTTAGAGGAACCAATAAGTAGCAGTTGCATGTCTGCTCCCACTCTGAACTGTTTATGAACACAGGAAGAGGGGTGCTGAGTGGAAGGACTTCGGTCTCAAAGAGATCTGGGTTCAACTATTGCCTCTGGAATTTATTACCTATATAGCCATGGACCAATAGCCTAATCTTATCTGAGGTTTCCTTATATGGGGATTATGATGACTGGGTTGTGAGCAATAAAAATAAATGTAATTGGGGCAGCTGGGTGGCTCAGTGGTTTGAGAGCCAGGCCTGGAGATGGGAAGTCCTGGGTTCAAATCTGACCTCAGATACTTCCTAGCTGTGTGACCCTGGGCAAGTCACTTAATACCAATTGTCTAGCCCTTACCATTTTTCTGCTTTGAAACCCATTGGTTCTAAGACAGAAGATAAAGGGTTTTTTTTTTTAAGATATAATTTGGAGAGCAAGATGGCTCAATGAGTAATAAAGAGCCAGGCCTAGAGATAGGATTTCTTGGGTTCAAATGTGATCTCAGATACTTCCTAGCTGTATGACCCTGGGCAAGTCACTTTCACCACAATCGCCTATCCCTTACTGTTCTGCTTTGGAATCTATACTTAAGATTCTACTCTAAGACAGAAGACAAGGATTTTCTTTTTAAAAAAATAAATGTAATTTTTGAAAAAAAATTTCTGTACCTAGTTCTAATACTTTACTGGACATTGTGTGGGAACAGGGAAGAAAGTTTCCCACCAGAGGGAGGGAGGAGAGAGGAAAGGGAAAATGACTGAAGACAGATTTCATTTCCTTTGTAATCTTGCCTCGGTGGGCTCCTAGATTTCCTAGATTTTGCCCAGGGCAGGACTTTTAATAATCAGTTTCAAAGGCAGACAATTATCAGAGGGTCCCTTTAAACTTGGGATGCTTTAGTTGAAATAGCCTCAAGTGGTCCCGGCTGCCTGTCCCATCATCCTAAAAAGAGGAGAAATGCTTTCAGTCTATGTTTTGTTTTATAAACACGATGGTCCATAGGAAAAAGTCCTCGCTACATAATCGTGGAGAGGGTTCGCCTGTCAGGCTCTCCCATCCTGTTGGCAGGACCGTGATGCTCCAGGCAGGAGGATTTCAATCTGTGTTGTTTTAAATAAACAAGCCGTGTAGCTTCTGAGTCATGGAAGGGGATCTCACCAAACAAGTGTTAGGTGCTCTGACCCCATCCACATTATGGGTCATGTTTTTGTTTGCCTTAGAGGAGAGCTGAGCGAGGCTTGAATCATCCCTTTCTCCTCCATTTCCCTCCCTATTTGTACGCTACAGCTGGGCTGGGAGGGAGTGTGCCATCCAGCACCAAGAGCCCCCAGAGATGGAAGGCTCCTGCATTCCAGGATTCAGGGTCCTCCCCATCTTGCAAGAACAATGGGAATAACAGATCCCAAGTTAGGAAGAATGAAATCCTAAATTCAATGGAGTTCAAGACGATCATAAATTACGATTTTATTTTTGGTTTGGGTTCAGACCTATGAATTCATCAGTGTGGGAAACTCCAAGTTACGGATTAGAGAAAGAATGAGGAAACTGCAGCCCATGGGCCAAATCCAGCCCACTGCTTGTTTTCATACTATCAGTTAAGAATGGCAGCTTGGGGGCAAGCCAAGCTGTCTGCCTCAGTTTTGTCATTTGTGAAATGGGTATAATAAAGCCTAGGGCAAGTAGGTGGCCCCCTAGATAGAGTGCTATGCCGAGAGTCAGAAAAAGTCATCTTTTTTTTTTTTTTGGATTTCAATGGAAAATAATCACAATTTATAAAAATACACTCTTACGTTTCAATCTCTTGCATGAAATAAATTTATGTACTTGAAAAAGTCATCTTTCTGAGTTCAAATCTAGCTTCAGACATTTTCTAGCTATGTGACCGTGGACAAGTCACTTCATCCTATTTGCCTCAGTTTCCTCGTCTGAAAAATGAACTGGAGAAGGAAATGGCAAGCCAGTCCAGAATCTTTGCCAAGAAAACCTTAAATGGGGTCATGAAGAGTAACAACTGAACAACAAAAATGAGCTAAAAATGATTTTTACATTGTAAAATAGACTTTTATTATACAAAAATGGGAGGGCTGGATTTGTCTCTAGGCCATAGCTTGAGGACTCCTAATCTCTAGATCATTGCCTGAGGAAGTGAGAAGTTGTGACTTGTCCAGGATCATACCAGCAGTACCTATCAACAGCAAGTCATGAAGGAAGTTACTTCTTAGTAAGAAGAGATTTCTCTGTCCACTAGCCTACATTGCCTCCCCGTTCTCATAAATTACTTTGTTTTTAAACTCTTACCTTCTGTCTTAGAGTTGACACTCTGTATTGGTTCCAAGACAGAAAAGGAATAAGGGCTAGGCAATGGGGCTTAAGAGACTTGCCCAGGATCACACAGCTAAGAAACATCTGAAGCCAGATTTGAACCCAGGACCCCTATTTCTAGGTCTAGCTTGCTATCCGAGTCACCTAGCCACCCCCATAAATTACTTTTTGATAAAAAGAAATGAAATGGTCTCTCTTGTTCTATTATGACACATCAAATACCCTCAAGTGCATTCCTGGAAAACAGTCAAGCAAAACCTCCAATATTGTGAGTGATGATGGCTCATATCACTTCTGCTTTGCTGGTTGCTAACTGAAGGAAGAGAATTATGCTTTCCCTGTTGTCAGGCTGCTTTTGGACATCCTGGGTTCGACTCCAAGGGTTGGCTCTATTTACCTGAAGGTCTTTGGATTTTGCTTCCCTTGATGGACACCACTCTGTACCAGATCTCATTGAATCATAGATTTAGAGCTGGGGGAGATCTTGACACCACTGAGTCCAACCCACTCATTTTACAAGTAAGGAAACCGAGGCCCCTAAAAGTCACAAGGAGTTATCTATATTTCTCTGAATCCTTTGGAAAGAATAACTAGGATAGGTTGACTATGGCTTTGCCTCAGGTGTTGATGTGATGGGGAGTCGGGACACAGTTATACACCTCCTCCCCTTTTCATGGTACTTAGGAGGGTATCGTCCCATCCTGCCCCCTACCTCATATATCGTGGACCAGAAACTAGTATTTTTTCAGGGATTGCTGGACCGGGAAGGCAGGCAGGCCTGGTAACGGGTGACATAGCGAGATATAGACCTTGCGTTGGGGAATGGGAAAAGAATGGATGACTCGTTGCCCTCCCTTCTTTTAAACCCTTCCCTTCTGTCTTTGTATCAATTCTAACACAGAAGAGCATTGAGGGCTAGACAAACAGGGTTAATGGACTTGCTTGTGATCACATAGCTAGGAAGTATCTGAAGCTACGTTTGAACCCAGGTCCTCCCAACTCCAGGTCTGACACTCTATCCACTGTGATATCTGGCTGCTCCTAGATCCCTTTCTAGATCCAACTGCTTCCTGAGCCTGACTGTAGCCATTATCCATGATCCATAATCAACCCCTTTGCTGTCACCCAGTTCTACCTCTAATTCTGTCCTTTATGCTATTATTTCCTGCCACCATCTACCCACCTCCCACAACCCCCTCTTTATGCACAGAACTGTACTTGTCTCAGGTTAAAAAAAAATCCTACTTGGGTTTCTGGAATTCTCCAAATTCATCTGTCCTTTGGGAATGGAAATCGTCCACAGGAACCACATGGCAGAATTTGTTCTCCTCTACTTAGAATAGGCCCTACCTCTAAAATTCTCCAATCCCAGGAAGGTACATCGTCTACTCTAGAATACTTGAATAGGGACACTGAGCCCCAGCGGGAAGCCAGCCAGCCAGCCAGCAGATAAATCCTGTGGATCCTTAAGAGAGGAACCTTGCCCCTGCCTCCTGGTCCCGTCATGCTCCAGTGTTCCAAATTCCCCCTGACACGTTTCAGAAAGGGCTCAGTCACTTCTCGATGCACAGCCAATTAATCAGCCAGCATTTATTACATTTATTACTATGTCTCCAGCTCTGGCCTGGGGAATACAAAGAAGGAAAGCCAAAGGAATGGAATGCTCCAAAGAGACCTTCTAGGGACAGTCCAAGGCAGTTACATCAGCCCATCGCTCCCGTGGCCAATGGTACTTTAGAAACAAGATGGAATGTTCTCCGAAGAGGATTAGAGGCCTCTGAATTGGAAAGTTCCCCTTTAAACAAGCAATAATTCTAAACCAACTCCTCTTTCTTCCAAAGCAAATAAAAAGCCCGCAGAGGCAGAAGTTCCAAGGTGATGGGAGGGAATGTATCTTGCAGAAAGGAGGCAGTATCTTTGACGGCCGACGCCTCGGAGGGGACAGAGGCTCATTGTAACTGTGTAAATGCATGAGACTTGGGACCCTTGTGAGGGGCAGACATCCTGTCTATTTCAGCCAGTCCATCAATCTGGAATTTTCCAAGTTAATTCTCCATTCTGACATTGCTCCTGGCAGCTGCAGGTCCCAGGCAGGAGAGCTTGGGCTTTTTTTTTTGGGGGGGGGGTGGAATATATAAATTATGTCTTTTGTGCTTCCATTTTTCAGTTCACTCTCTGGAGATAACATTCCTAACTTATTCTTCAAGTATTAAATCTGCAGCTTTGTATAATGTTCTCTTGATTCTACTCATTTCACCGTTCATTATCTCATGTAGTTCTTTCCAAGTTTTTTTTTTTTAAATTAGCTTGCTCATCGTTTCTTATGGTGCAGTAGTATTCCATCACCAGCATATACCACAATTTGTTCAGCCATTCCCCAATTGATGGGCATCTCTCAATTTCCAGTTCTTTATCTCCACAAAGAGAGCTGCTATAAATATTTTGGCACATAGAGAAGGTCTTTTCCTTTTTTTTGGATCTCCTTGGGAAGCAGATGCTGGGTCTAAGGGTACACACAGTTTTATAACTGTCTGGGTAGGATTCCAAATTGTTCTCTAAAATGGTTGGATCGGCTCACAGCTCCCCCAGAAGTGTATTCATGTCTCCATTTTTTTCCACATTGAGAGCTTCATTTTTAATGACTAGAGATAACTTTTATTCAGTTGTTTCAGTCATGTCCAACTCTTTGTGACCCCATTTAGAGTTTCCTTGGCAGAGATAATTGGAGGGTTTGCCTTTTCTTTCTGCGGCTCATTTTACATATGGGGAAAAGGGGACTAAGCGGGGTTAAGTGACTTGCCCAGAGTCACAGAGCTAGTAAGTGTCAGAGGCTGGATTCGAACTTGTCTTTCTGACTCTAAACCCCCCCGCTCTATCGACTGTGCCACCTAGCTGCCCCAGAGATAACTGGTGATCCTTTTAAACTAGGAACTAAATTCTGTCGTTTCCTTTCTGCTTAGTGATTGCAGTTGTTGTGAGTCCTCCTTAAATTCAATGCCTTCTCTATGAGAGGCAGCTAGGTGACTTGGAGTCTGGAAGACCGGAGTTGAGATCCTGCTTTAGACTAGCCCTCTGGGTGACCGTGGGCAAGTTGCAAGCTCTGTGTGCTTCAGTGTCCTCCAGTGTAAAAGGGAGGAGATATTCATCACAGCTACTTCCTAGTGGACTTTGAAGATCCAAACCTGTGTAGAGAACCTGATAACTATCATCAGCATCATTATTGCTCAGCACCTGGGGACAAAGCCCCACTCGCCCTGTCCTAGTTATGGCTCTGATCATAGACAATTCAGGCTCTAAAAGGCCTCGCATTATTTCTTTGGATGGTGGTTTTGCAGTCAGAGAGGATCTGAGAGGTCCTTTATCCTCACCTCACTTATTTTACTCTTGGGGAACCAGGGCCTTAATCAAGGAGAACAACTTGTCCAAAGCCACCCAGGCTGCAGGTAGCAGCTCGGGTCTGTGACTCCCCTCCCCAATTCAGTGGTTTTCCCACTGTCCCACTCTTCTTACCCTGCCCGAGCTGGCTTTAACAGCTGCGGCTGAGAGAGCTTCATTTTAAGGAGAATCATTTTTCCAAGCTTAAGAAGGCCACTTTGGGGTACGGATTTCTAGGAGGCACCCAGAGGGTGGAGATTAATTTGTGTAACCTTCTAGAGGAAGGCAAAGTAAAATAAGAGTTTCCATATTACACTGGGCTGAGCCAGACTACATTTGAGGTTCCTGGATAGGCTTTTGAGGAAGTTAGAGGGAATCGCTTTGCTTAGGTTGGGGCTTTGCATCGGGCTGAGAGCCTGTTCCCTCCAGAGTGTGGAAAGTAAGGAAGATTCCAGCTGAGGTCAGCCAGGGAAAGGAAAGCAAGTCCCCTGCTTCTTTGGAGTCTGGAGCCCCATATTCACAGCCCTGTGAATATTCCAGGCTGGCAGAATGCACATAAACACAGCAGCCCAGACACCACTGAGCCACCTCGCTGCTCCCACCTTCTATACATTGACTAAACTTTTAAAGATAGCTCTACATTGCTAGCCTTTGTGTGTCATCACTTGCCTTTTGTATTCTTTTCCCAAATGTGAACTCTTTACTTCTTTTAACTTAAATTGTGTATATTTATAGTATTAAAAGATTAAAAGGTTGATATTATACGCACACATCTATAGAAGGTATTTTTGAGTTTCTAAACTTTTTCTGTGTCATCTGTTGACCTTCCCATGGCGTTGTTACATGTCGACCCCCCCCCAAATTCCCATTTAATTTCTTAGGCTGACACACAATAAATCAAAACCGTGATGGAGAAAGTAACAATGCA
Organism: Gracilinanus agilis; assembly: GCF_016433145.1. Classification (NCBI taxonomy): domain Eukaryota; kingdom Metazoa; phylum Chordata; class Mammalia; order Didelphimorphia; family Didelphidae; genus Gracilinanus; species Gracilinanus agilis. Next base: position 236,801,400 of record NC_058134.1, read on the forward strand.
AGAAAGATACCTGTATTGTACTGAATAATTGAAAAAACTCCTAAAAATGAATATTGGGTGACAGTAAATTTCGTTTCTTTATCCTCTCTTTGTTGTTCAGTCATGTCTGACTCTTTGTGGCCCTATTTGGGTTGCCATTTCCTTCTCCAGCTCATTTTTCAGATGAGGAAACTGAGGCAAACAAGGGTAAGTGACTTACCCAGGGTCATACAGCTAGTTTGCCATTTTCTTCTCCAGCTCATTTTCCATGTGAGGAAACCAAGACAAATAGGGTTAAATAACTTGTCTAAGGTCACATAGCTAGTAAGTGTCTGAGGCTAGATTTGAAGCCAGGACCTTTGATCTCCATCCCTTATGACCTAGTTGCCAGTAGTATTAAAATGATGAAGAGCCTTAAGTTTGCTCTTATAACTAATAATAAAAATAATAACTAACATTTATATTGTGCTCTATCCATTGAACCACCTAGTTGACACTTTCATAGGATTTTATAGCTGGAATATTGCCTTTTGTAGGAGGCCTTCATTTACCCTTTAAATAAAGTTATTTATTGTCTTTTTTACTTATTGATATATTTGGGGGGCAGGGGGCTTTTTGTTATTGTTCATTTGGGATTTTCTTGGCAAAGCGACTGGAGTGGTTTATCAGTGCCTTCTCCAATTCATTTTATAGATGAGGGAACTGAGGGTGAGTGACTTGTCCACTGTCACCAAACCAGTAAATATCAGAGGTCAAATTTAAACTTAGGTCTTCCTAATTCCAGAACTATTATTGTATCAACTGGGCCACCTAGCTACTCTTGCTTTTTTTTTTTAAACATCACTTATTAGCTGTGTGACCCTGAACAGATCATTTTACTTCTATTTGCCTCAGTTTCCTCATCTGTAAAATTGAGAAAATATTAATTCCTACCTCTTAGGGATGTGGTGTGGATCAAATGAGATAATAATTGAGAAGAGCTTAGCACAATGTCTGACATACAATAAGCCCTATATAAATGTTAGTTATTATTTTTTATTATTAGTTGGAAGAGCAAACCGAGGCTCTTCTTCAGCATCTTAATACTACTGACGACTAGGTCATAAGAGATGAGGAGCAGAATGATTTCACAATTGATGCCTACAACATTCTTCTGAAAATGAACCCTGGGTGAACAGCAGTTCATGTTTTTCCTTCCTCTTTCTCATTTTTATTGTTATCTGAAAAGACAGGCTTTTGCTTTCTTTGGAAGCTTGTGGTCATTAAAGGAGTTCAGCAATTTCTTGAAAGCCTCTTCCTCATGCTGTACTCTGGGTCCATCTGGATGCTGCAGATAGAAATATTGTTGGACAAACTATCCAGCTATTCATTTAGATACCTGTTGAAATCTAGCCTATAGACATGTTTCATCCACTTTGTCTTTCCAGTATGGATGTCAGGTCATACTCCATTGAGTCATTACAAATCCTTTCTAGGAGACACTGGCCTTGGGATTTGATGAAATCAGTACAAAGTCATCAACAAAAAGAACCTTTAAAGGGCCTCTCCATCCACAGTGATTCCTTCTTTTATTGAGACTTTATTTCATCATGGTAACAAATACTTTTGATGAGCATAAGTCTCTCTATTTTATGTTTTACTTAATGTGTATTGTCAGAGAGTCATTCATTGCACAGGGTTATTTCTGATATTGTACCTCCCAGGGGCTCTGGAATGATTCTAATGGATCTTGTTTTAAGAGAACATTTTCTTCTAACAGACCTCGTGCTTTTTATAATTGACAGACAATAAGCATAATGGAATCTTATAGTCTCTGTAGCTTTTGGTTGATTGGGCAATACTAAAGATGTTTGATCTATTGTATTTTTTTCTACTATTACCTTCATTGTGGATGTCCTCAATTCATGTATTGTTAGTCCAATCCAAATCTTCATGACCCTTTATGAGATTTTCTTGGCAAAGATACTGTAGTGGTTTAACATTTCCCTCTCTAGCTCATTTTACAAATGAGGAAACTGAGGCACACAGGGTTAAGTGACTTACCCAGGGTCACACAGCTAGTAAGTATCTGAAGCCAGATTAGAATTCAGGGAGGTGAATCTTCTTGACTCCAGGCCTAGCCCTCTATTGACTGCATCCCCTCATTTATGTTCTAAGAGAATTGAAAAGCTGGGGAAAGAATGAGGAAGGTACCCATGTAGGGACAAAGATGGAGAAGTGGTCTGGGGTCTCATGGGCTAGTCTAGGTTTGAAGGGAGTGTAATGGTGAGCATGGATGTTTCCTCAAATGGATGTTAAAGGAGGAAGTCCCAAATCTAAGTGGCCATGGAGGTTGATGAATGGCCATTGTATGAAGAAGGTTGCTGAGGCAGAAGCAGGGTGGTGAGTTGGGTTTGAAGAGAGCAAACCCTACCACAAGTTAAGCTCATTGAGGGCAGGGACAATTTTAATTTGTATTTCCAGTCCTTAACAGTGCCTGCCACAAAATGCGAGCTTAATAAGTGTGTCCCCTGTTTTATCCATCTATTGTGGTGTAATGGCATTCCACTGCAGTCATATGGCACAGTATCTCCAGCCATTCTCCAAACAATGAACGGCCACTTTGTTGCTACCTAAAAAAGAGTTTTGTTTTGTTTTTTTAACTCTTACTTTCTGCCCTAGTAACAATTATAAGACAGAAGTGTCAGGGCTAGACAGTTGAGGCTAAGTGACTTGCCCTGGGTCACACAGCAAGGGTTGTGTCTGAGGCCATATTCGAACCCAGGCCCTCCTGACTTCCTGCCTGGTGTTTGCTTTATGTGTCTTCTGATCTTTCTCTGTGCTTCCTATTTGTCTTAAACCCTGTAGCCTTGGTGAGGTTGCAAGTCTGCCCCAAGGGAGTCTAGAAGTGAGTGTCGCCAGCAGCCCCACAGCCCACTGTTAGAATCCATTCATTTTGGCTTCTTTCACTTTTCCTGCTGAGGATTAGCCTGTTTGGTGTCTGGGACAAGGCAGTCTGTTCCCCAAGGCTGCAAAAACAAGTAGCTTCTTTATTCTTCCTCCAAAGGAAGATCTTTATTCCTTGCCTCTTGAAGTGGTTAGGGTTTTTTCCTCTTCGTTGTATTATGCCCTTTGTTTTTCTACTGTATCCCATGAATTTCCAAAATTAGTCCTCTCCTCTACCCTATCCTTTGCACTGGAGAGACATAGAAATAGAGGCAGAAAAGGGAGGGATGGAGAGAGAGAGAGAGAGAGACAGAGAGAGAGAGACAGAGAGAGAGAGACAGAGAGAGAGAGAGACAGAGACAGAGACAGAGACAGAGACAGAGAGAGGGAGAGAGAGAGAGAGAGAAAGGGAGAGAGAGAGAGAGAGAGAGAGAGAGAGAGAGAGAGAGAGAGATTATTGTTAAGTTGTTTTTCAGTCATGTCCAACTCTTCTTGGCAAAGATACTGAAGTGGTTTGTCATTTCCTTGTCCAGCTTATTTTATAGAAGAGGAAACACAGGCAAACAGGAAAATCTCGCCCAGAATCACCCAACTAGGAAGTGTTTGAGACTAGATTTGAATTCAGGAAGATGAATCCTCCTAACTTGAATCATGGCACTCTGTCCACTGCACCACCTATCTGATACTCATGTATATTTGTGTGCATCTGCATATGCGCACACACATATTTCAAGATGGTGAAATCACTTTCAGTTGGGGAAGGCAGAATAGGTCTCCTGTAGGAGGTGGTATTGGGTTAGCTCAGACAGCTTCTCAAGTCCCTTCCAACTGAGATTCTCTCAGATATAAGAGNGAGAAGGAGAGAGAGAGAGAGAGAGAGAGAGAGAGAGAGAGAGAGAGAGAGAGAGAGAGAGAGAGATGGTCCATTAAGACCAACTGAGACCTTGGCTAAAAGATTTACTTCTCCAAGAGTTTGTAAAATGAGGAAGTTGGATTTAGTGAACTCTAAAGTCCTTTCCAGTTCTTTATTTAAGATCTTATAATTCCTGCCCTTATTTACTCTCACTAACATTGTGTTATAAGTTCCTGGTGTAGTGTAGAGGGCACTGAATTTGGAGTCATAAGTACTAGGTTTGAGTGCTTAGTTTATCTTTATAACCTTAGGTGATTCATCTCATTTCTGGGTCTCAGTCTCCTCATCTATGAAATGGGGCTTAGACTAGATGACCCTTAAAGTTCTTTTAGCTAGAAATCCTATCAGTTATAGAATAACAAAACTTCAGAGCCCTTTAGAAAGCTCACTATCTCCCCAGAAAGTCATTTGCACTTTTGGACAGCTCTGGCCATCCAGGTTAATTTGTCACTCTATACTGTAGTGATTCCCAAAGTGGGTGCTACCACCCCCCTGGTGGGTGCCGCAGCGATCCAGGGGGGGGGGGTGATGGCCACAGGTGCATTTATATTTCCTATTAATTGCTATTAAAAATTTTTAAATTAATTTCTAGGGGGCTAAGTAATATTTTTTCTGGAAAGGGGGCGGTAGGCCAAAAAAGTTTGGGAACCACTGCTCTATAGCTTCTTCCCACTGTTCCTAGTTCAGCCTTCTGGAATCAAACGAAACAAACTTAATCTTCCTTCTGTGTGACAGCCCTTCTAATATTCAAATGAAGTTTTCACGAGCTCTATCCTTAGTCTTCTCCCCTCTCAGCTAGACATCCCCTGGTCCTTCAACTGATCCTCATATAGCATGAACTTGAGGTCTTTCATTTTCTTGGTTGTATTCATTTAGATGCTCTATTGTTTGTTATTGTTGTTGTTCAATCATTTTTGAGTCATATCCAGCTCTTCATGACCCTACTTGAGGTTCTCTTGGCAAAGATGCTAGAGTGGTTTGCCATTTCCTTCTCCAGCTCATTTTACAGATGAAGAAAATGAGGCAAATAGGGTTAAGTGACTTGCTCAAAGTCACACACCCAGTTTATCAGTGGTCCTCCTGAAATGTGGATTTTAAGTTGAATGCATTAATAATCTCCTGAAGTGTGATACCTAAAACTGTACAGGATAATTAATTGGTTGCATCCTCTTTGCCCCTACCCTCTCCATCACTACCACCATCTTTATTAATAGCTAGAAAGCCTCTTCACTCTAACAAAAATCACCTGTTAACAGGTAACACTTAAGTCCAAAGGATTCCTACTCCTTTTCCAAGCATGCAATCATAGTGCAAACAAAGAACAATGAAATTACACCATGATTTACTTAGAAAACCCTGGACATTTCACTAAAAATTAAATAACGCAATAACTTTAGGGAAGGGCAAAATAAGCCCACAAAAATAATCAACCATTCTGTATATTCCTAACAAAACTCAGTAGGAAAAGCTAGAAAAGGAAATTTCATTAGAAATAATTACAAAATATATAAAATATCTTGGCATCAAGCTACCAAGACACCCTCATTTCTATTTAATTAATTATATGAATAAAACTGTTTATGGTTCTTTATAGAAATAAAGGAGACTTAAATAACTGGAGAGAGAGTAATTAGTCCTAGTTGGACCATGCCAATATAACAAAAATTATACTTCTATCTAAATTAAATTATAGATTCAGTGCCATACAAATAAAACTACAAAGGAGTTACTTTATGGAGTTATTAGATAAAATAATAGCCAAATTCATCTGGAGGAACAAAAGATTCATCTGAAAGGAAATGAAGGAGGATTGCAAGGAATGTAGAAATGAAAAGGTAGTCTAACAGTGGCAGTTTTCAAATTAAAGTGCCAACCACTGATCAGCAGTACTGTTTTATAATGGTTAGAAAACAGAAATTGAGGGGCAGCTGAGTGCTCAGTGGATAAAGAGCCAGGCCCAGAGATGGGAGGTCCTGGGTTCAAGGGGGGCGTCAGGCATTTCTAAATTGTGTGACCCTGGGCAAGGACTGCCTAGTCCTTAAGGCTCTTCTTCTGCCTTGGATCCAATGCTCACTATCAATTCTAAGACAGAAGGTAAGGTTGTTTGGTTTTTTTTAAAATGGGAGTTGATCAATACAATAGATAATTATTAATAATAGCATTTATGTAACATTACTATGTGCTAGGTACAATGCTAAGCACTTTACAAAGATATCATTTTATCTTCACAATAATCCTAGGAGGTAAGGGACATCATTATCCCCATTTTACAGTTGAGAAAAATCAGGCAAAAAGAGGTTAGGTGCCCAAAGTCACAAGGTGAAGATAAATTTGAACTCAGGTCTCCTGACTTCAGGGATAGAACTCTTTCCAGTATACCACATAGCTGTCTCATTAGGTAAACAAGAATCAGAAACAATAAAAAATAGTAATAATAGTGTTCAGTAAATTTAAGATAACTAATTACTGAGGTAAGGACTCTGCAAGAACTGCTGAGAAAACTAGAAAGCAGTTAGGGAGAAATTAGGTTCAGACTAATATCTTATACCACAATCAACTCCAAATCAGTACATGACCTAAATATAAAAATGTCTATTTAATATAACTTGATATATGCTATATTAAAATAAATGTTAAAAAAAACATTTTTAATTAGAAGAATTGGAGGGGTAATCACTATATCCAGGCTAAGTATTCTTAACTAATAGGGATATGGGTCTTTAAGGAACAAAAATGGAAAATTTCAGTTATATAAAATTGAAAAACTCAGGGGCAGCTGGGTAGCTCGGTAGCTCGGTAGATTGAGAGTCAGGCCTAGAGACAGGAGGTCTTGGGTTCAAATCTGGCCTCCGACACTTCCCAGCTGTGTGACCCTGGGCGAGTCACTTGACCCCCATTGCCTACTCTTACCACTCTTCTGCCTTGGAGCCAATACACAGAAGTTAAGGGTTTAAAAAACAAACAAATAAACAAACAAAATTGAAAAACTCAATGGCCAACGTTAATGGTTGTATAAATCTGAGAGTAGAAGAAATGATGGATGGGATTCTTGAGGATTCAGTCCTTGAATTCTAATTCTGAGACACCTGGGTGGAGCAATGGATAGAGTTTTGGGCCTGTGGTCATGAAGACCTGAATTCAGATCAAACCTCAGATACTTATTAGGTCGTGTTACCCCAGGGAAGTCACTTAACCTCGGTTTGCCTCAGTTTCTTTAACTGTAAAATGGAGATAATAGTACCTACCTAACATGATTGTTATGGGAACCAAATGATATAATATTTGTATATATTGCCTGGCACATAGTAAGCACTTTATAAATGTTTATTCTCTTCCCCTTTCTCATGAAAGCTAATATAATCACCTGAAGAGATGGTATAGAAAGATTAAAGAAGGGAAAGAAATAGTCTTGGAATGTGCTCTCGGTTAGAAAGTAGGATGTGAATAATAATTGAGTAAAGGAAAGTAAGAGTGGTCAGACAGGCAAGAGAGGAAAAAAAAGAATAATATCGTGAATACTTAGGGAAGAGAGAATATCCAGGAAAAGAGATTGTGATCAATGGAGTCAAAAGCTATGCTGCTAATCCTTCATTTGTTGAAGAGGTCCAAAGACATCATAGAGTGATATCTTGACTTGTTCATGAATTTGATTAAGTGAAGCAGAGTTCCACCGAGTCATCAGTCTCACTCTCTCTTCGAGAGTCATCCAAGTCCAATATTAAGACAAAATCAGGATGACTGGCAGTGAGTGACCCAGGATGCAGCAGCAGATGACCTTGGTGTCTTCGTTGTCTGACCAAGCTCTAAGCTCTCCCCAGCTCCTGCTTCAGTCACTTTCATGATGGTTGGAACAAATTATCCTCATCTGCCTGTTCTGGCCAAGCCAAAAACTGTCTAGAGGTCAAGAAGGACACGAGAGCTGATAAGAGGATCCCAAATTTATTAGGGGATCATTGGTTAGACAGGACTTTGGGTGACTCATTAGAAGTCTGGCTTGGTCACTTGACCCCCATTGCCCACCCTTACCACTCTTCCACCTATGAGACAATACACCGAAGTACAAGGGTTTTAAAAAAAAAAAAGAAAAGAAGTCTGGCTTGGCTGCAGGCTTGGTACTCTCAGTGAGCCCATGCTTTGCTCGCTTTCTCATGATTTCTTTCATTAGTTGTCTGAGTTTCTGTTTTCAGATAGACTTCCTGAAGCTTGAGTGGCTGTTTCACAAACACATATCAATCATCAGCCACTAAATAGTGGGATACGTTTCAACTAGTACTTTGGTTTGCCATAAATGTATTCTTTCTCTATCAAGGAAGGGTTTACTAAACAGTAGAGACACCCCTGTGACCTCTCATGGATTCTATGAAGCCTTTCAGAAAAACTCCTGTACACACGAGTGTACATGAGTACGCAAGTGGCGTACAAAATTTAAGGAACTGTGTCGCCAAATTCCAGTCTGAATGTCTTTTTATGCATTTCTCACCCCTTCCTTCCTCATCTGGACTTGCAGTTTGGGTTCAAATCCTTCTCTGACACTTATTACCAGGGGGACCCTAGGCAAGTCACTTCAATTTTCTGGACCTCGGTTTCCTTATCTGTAAAATGAGGAAGTTGGATTCGGTGGTCTCTAGGATCCCTTCCAGCTGTAATGAACCTTCGACATGAGATATAGAACTACAAATCCCCCAAATTATCTCTAGTTCCTTGACAGGACATGGACGGTATCCTGGGGCTTCTCTCATCCCCTAAGCCTTCAGCCAAGAGAGCTGAAGTCCTAAAGCTCAAACTTGAAAGGAAAGGAGATGCTCAATGGAAATACCAGCTTGTGATTCCTGGCAGATTCCTGGCACAATCTTCCTCTCTCGGGCAAAGCACTGAATAACTATTGAAGGAAAAAGCGCTGGCCCTACGTGTTCATCCACTTTAATGCCCAATGCTGTATCACTGTGGATGAATAAGTGACGTTGAGACTCTCAAAGGCGAATGTAAATTTCTGAGAGTTTTCATGGATTCACACGTGTAATCAGAATCATCCAGGCACTAACACTGAAATAATAGCACACATTTATGTCCAGTCTTCAGGTCTCCAGAATTCTTTCCTTCCAGCAGCCCTGTAAGAGAGATGGTGCAGTGCATTGGGTTTTTGTTGTTGTCGCTGGTGGTTTAGGTTTTTTTTTGGTCTCTCCTTGATTTCATATGTGTGGGGATGTCCCAGAGGAGGAAACTCCCATTTCTAGCACAGGCCACCACCTGCTTTGCAATAACTAGTCTTAAAGAATTTCCTGGGGGCAGCCGGGTGGCTCAGTGGATTGAGAGCCAGGTCTAGAAGTGGGAAGTCCTGGGTTCAAATCTGACCTCAGTTACTTCTGGGCAAGTGACCCTGGGCAAGTCACTGAATCCCCGTTGCCTAGCCCTTCCCACTCTTCTGCCTTGGCACCAATATTCATTATTGATTCTAAGACAGAAAGTATGGTTTAAATATAAAGAAAGAAAGAATTTCCCTTGGTGACCCAAAAGATTAAATGACATGTCCGTGATCACTCAAGCAGTAGCTCAGGTCTTTCTGAAACTTTGGCTAGCTCTTTATCCAGAATTCCTTACTGTCTTTCTAGTAAGGAAGTCATAATTCTCCTTCTTAGAGAAGCAGCTTAGTATGATGGACCAAGAGCTAGCCATACCTCTAATGCAGTGATGGCAAACCTATGACATGCAGCCACATGTAGCCGCATACAGAGAAGTCTGGGGCCACGTGCCGAGGATGAAACATTTGCTGTAGTGCAGTGTAGACACTCTGGGCACTATAGATGACAATTTTGCCTATATTCATTTAGCTATTTTGGTTTATTAAATACAGTTATATGTTACAATTATACATTTTTGCTATTTAAACTATAAATATCACAAAATTATGTTTTTTTCCCTCAAAGTGACACACCACCCGGGTTATGCTTGGTTTTTTGGTGAATTTTGACAGGCCAAGCTCAAAAGGTTGCCCATCACTGGTCTAGGTGTTGCCGGATACTAGCCGTACTGGTGCTAGACAAGTCATTTAATTTGTCAGTGTTTGGGGCAGTTCTAAAAGACTGTAATTTGTAGAGAGACTGTAACTCGTTGACCTGCATTGATGGAGGGAATTTCCTCACCCGAGAGTTCTCCATATAATGAAATCATGTGTCTCTATTTTCATTTTACAGTGTTAGGAACTGAAGCTCAAAGAGGGTGCATCACCCAGTGTCACCCAGCTAGTCCATGGCAGAGCCTGGATTTTAACCCATATCTCCTGAGACCAAGTTTAACAAATTGTCCGTGCCACCAACCCATAAATAGATGTAATCCCACCTTCTTTTAATTTCCCTTTTTTTACTCCATACTTTCTGTTTTAGAATCAATACAAGTATCAATTCCAAGGCAGAAGAGCAGTAAAGGCCAGGTGATTGAGGTTAAGTGACTTGTCCAGGGTCACCCAGCTAGGAAGTGTCTGAGATGAGATTTGAACAAAGGACTTCCCATCTCCAGGGCTGGTTCTCTTTCCCCCATATCTTTTAATTTCTAATTGACCAGCATTCCAGGCCACGTTTTTATAATAATGTAAATTCCATTAATTGTTTATGGCCATGTAGCATGGTTCCTTATGTCTTTACCCCTTTATGCAAAATTTTCATCCTTCTTTAAGAGCCAGGTGGACCGTCTTCTAATTTCTGGTGAGCTCAGCTTGTCATCCCCACTTCCTTCTCATCTCTGCTTTCCACTGACAACCCCCAGAGTTCCTGCTCCCTCTTCCAAATGCCACATTCAACCAGGAATCAACAGCCTGACATTAGATGGTGTGCTTTCTCCAGCTTTAAAAGGAGAATCCACAGCATGCCTTCTTTTTAGGGATGTTCCCTCAAACATCCAATTTCACTCAGTAAGTCATTAACTAGGCAACGTGAAAGCAGAAGAATCATTTCTATCCCAAGCCCTTCGCCCAGTGCTTGGAACATAGTAAGCAATTTTTTCACTTATTCTTTCGTAGAGTGTTTCTGATGTTAATTGCACATCTTTTATAAAACCTGGCACGAATGCACTATGCCAATTGCTCAGTAAGTCATTTTTTAATAAGTGAGGCCTAAAGGTAAAGATATGCCTCCCACAGGCTGACTTTTCCCACCACGGTTTCGATATATCATAAGAAATTAAGTAGGAATTTTGGGGAATTTTGCAGGAGCCACATATGATAAGTAAAGGCCTGCAGAAGATACAGTAAAAGTTTGGAAACTTGCTTTTATTTAAATCTGATCCACAGATAACCTATTACCAAATACCCCAAATTTTATAACAACATACGGTAAACACCCCATAAAAGAAAAAGAAAAAAATTCAGACTTCTTCTCTGACCCAAAGGGAAGACCAAAATGTTTTATGTGAGTTTTCCACATGGTGGGAATGGCAAGCCCCTAACCCCTCATGATGTGAAAGAGATACTTGTGTATTAGAAATAGAGTTGAATTTGAAGTCAGAGATCCTAGGTTCAAATTTTCCCAATAGTATGCATTATCTTCTCTGGACTTCAGCTTGCTTACTTATATAATGGGACATCTCTGGTCCTTTCCAGCTGTGGATCTATGATCCTGTGGCTGTTCATCACCTCTCATTCAAACCCTTATCATCCTTCAAAATCCAGTTTAGGTTCCATCCCTTCCAGGAAGCCTTTCTCCATCCCTTTGTCATGGTGATCCTTTGACTTCACATTACTTCTTGTGTGAAACTCTGTTTGGCATAAAAGTGATTTCTGGACCAGCTTATCTCTTTGATTAGTCTTTAAACTCCTTAAGGACTTTGGCTTATTTTTTCCCCCTCTGGTGCATAGATGGATGTCTTGTACATTGGATCAAAGATGTGGGTACCCTGTCCATTAGGGTGAATCATTCCCTCTCCATAGCTTCTCATCCTGGGCCTCTCATCCAAGTTCTTCCATAGATTCTTAACCATGAATTATAGTATTACAGATTTGGAGCTGCAAAGAACCTTAGAGGACATTGAGTCTACCTGTTCCATTTTACAGATGAGAAAAACTGAGGCAGAAGAGATGAAGTGATTTGTCCAGTTTTACACAGCCAGTTAGGAACAAAGGTAGGATTTGAACACACATCGTCTGATCCCCGTCTAGTTCTTTACCCACTTTATCTCACTGCTTATTTGGATCTCTGAACCAGGAAATCCCCTGGCGATCATTAAGAACACTGGATTATTTCCCAAACGCAAACCTGCAATATGGTGCAATAGGCATCAAGAAATCGTTCTTGATTTCAGCATTGTTGATGCTGTTATGCTAAGCTTCCAATAGCATCTCTCTGTGCCCCTTGTCCCAGTAGGCAGCTTTGTATATTAGTTACTCATTTGTTTTAGTTTTTGCTGTTTCCTTGTAAAGGTATTAGGCAAAACCCACGTGGATTAAGCAAGGATTGGCAAATATAGATTGAAAATGTCAGGGGAGAAACAAATTGCTGCTGTAGTGTTAACAAAATCCAGATTAAAACAATGCTTTGGAAGTTGGCCTTTTGCAGGGTGGAGGCCTGGGAGGAGATTCTAGACCTGTGACTTCACTGGTGTGGAAAACTCCCAGGGAAGAAACTCCCTCCCGCAATGCAGGTAGCATTTCCTCCGCCACTCAGAGCCTCAGAGCAAAAGTTCTCAACTCTTTTTGAGTAACAGACTCCTTAGACAGTCCGATAAAGCCTATAGACTCATTCTTAGAATAACGTTTTTAAGGGCATAAAATAAAACCCATGGAACAAATTGTATTGAAATAAAGATAAATATATGTTTTTTTCCCTATCCAAGGTGCCCCCTTCCCCCTGCGAAAAAAAATCTTTCCATAGACTGGCAGGTTAAGAACTCTTGTTTTGGGTTGCTCTCTGGGCTAGTGAGAGACTCAGTGGTTTGCTCAGGTTCACATACTCAATATGTATCCGAGGGAGGACCTGAACTCAGGGGCTATTCTTTATCCAGTGACTCAGTTCCCTTTAAATTTCAAAGAAGCAACTGTGAAGATTTCTTGGAATGCAATTCATTCATCCCTTTCTTCAATCTAACCGAAAATGTTAATTCAAGATGCTTCTTTTGTGTTTTTTCTCCTTCTTAGATTTTTTTCCCTTTAGTTTTTATTAGAATCATTAGTTTCCTTCAAAACCCACCTCATATGCCAACTCCTGAAGCCTTTCCTGATCTTTGTCAGTTGACACAGGCTCCTCGATGGGGAATGCTCAGGGGGCAGAGGCCCTCCCCCTCTCCTTTTATAGAGCCTCCTCATTCTGGACCCATTGAAGTGGACCCAGTTCAGTTCTGGGGAGCCTGGTCCCGAAAGAGGGGGCCCAGACTCTCTGGCTGGTGCTTTCTGGGCAGAGGGAGAGGGAGGAAATAATATTCTCACTCTGCAGCCTTGAAGAAAACTACTTACCAAAAGATGGTAGAAAGGTACTCAGTGTACACTGGAAATAAACCAGGCATAGGACAGCTATTTATTTTCTCTACACAAAAGAAATGTTAAAAACCCAGATGAGGGGGCAGCTGGGTAGCTCAGTGGATTGAGAGCCAAGCCTAGAGACGGGAGGTCCTGGGTTCAAACCCGGCCTCAGCCACTTCCCAGCTGTGTGACCCTGGGCAAGTCACTTGACCCCCCATTGCCCACCCTTACCACTCTTCCACCAAGGAACCAATACACAGAAGTTAAGTGTTAAAAAAAAAAATACCCAGAGTGCTCCTCATCCAACGCTTTGACGTGACACAGCAATCCACTACTTCTGTCATATTGCTCTGGAAGGCTGGTGCTTGAAACATCGAAACCTGAGCCATTTTGTCGGACGGATGACCTGGCTTTTGATCTTCATGTCTGTGTTCCCATGTCTGAATAATTCCCTCAAGATCTCTGTTTTCTGGGAAGCCGGGCCAGCGGTGGGGGCTCGGGCGTCTCCTCCTCCGATCAGTAGTCATTTTTTCCAAGGAGGAAATAGTTACAGAAAACACCTCCAGCTCCTAGTCAGCTCCAACGGAGAGCCCCGGGAATTGCCAGCCGCTGCCAAAGCTAGGGACGTCCATCTGGGGATTGCTGTTTGGCCACACAAAGAAGCCCACGGCAGAAGAAGCCCACTGAGCGTCGAGATCCCAAACCCGGATCAGCACAGGCTCTAGAGGCCACATGCTGACTGCCTCTGCCCGGTCCTCCCCTTTCCCCTCACTGCAAGTCCCAGAGAGACTTCAAAGCCATTTGTTCAGATAATGGAAAGGCAGACAGACAGGCAGACACAGAGAGATAGAGACAGAGACACGGGAGAGAGACGGACGAAATCTAGACAGACAAGAGACAAGGAAAGGGAAGGAGAGAGGAAGAAGGACATGGAGGAGGGGAGGAAGGAGATAAATAAAGAGACTAACAGAGTCAGAAAATGCAGAGCTGTTTCTCCTTTAAAACTGTCCCAGATGAAGCCGTCGGGTTGGCTGCCTCATCATCCCCCAAAGGCCGAGTCTATCTGTGCTGAACCAGACACACATGACACATCAGAAGTGATGCAGGACCCCAAGATCAGAGGAGCCTCGCCTCTTTATCCTGGTGGCTCTTCTGTCGCTCTTCAAATTACGATCATTTCCTTTTCGTTGTTGTTCTGGGGTCGTGATTTCTTGGATGTAAAGAATTCTGCTGAGATCTCTCTCTCTCTCTCTGCCCAGGCACACCAGCATCTTCTCTGCAACTCCTTAAAGCACTAGTGGCCTGGGCCACTGAGGGGGTTGGGTGACTCGCCCAGGGTCATACAGCCATGGTCAGTGGAAGAACTTGAGCCCAAGTCTTCCCTGACTCCCAAGGGTGGCTCTCTGTCCACTATACCACGCATGTTCAGTCATGTCTGACTCTTCCTGACCCTGTTTGAGATTTTCTTTTCTTTTTTTGTTTGTTTTTTTTAAACATTTATTAATATTTATTTTTTAGAAAAGTTAACATGGTTACATAATTTGAGGTTTTCTTGACAATGATATTGGAGTGATTTGCCATTTCCTTCTCTAGCTCATGTTACAGATGAGGAAACTGAGGCAAACAGGATTAAACGGCCTCCTCAGAGTCATTGTTGTTCAGTCGTTTCAGTCATGTCTGACTCCTTGTGACTCCTTGGCAAGATACTGAAGAGGTTGGCCATTCCCTTCTCCAGCTCATTTTACAGATGAGGAAACTGAGGCAGAGTGAAGTGATTTCCCCAAGGTCCTACAACTAGTAAGTGTCTGAGGTCAGATTTGAACTCAGGAAGAGGAGTCTTCCTGACCGCAGGCACATCCATTGTGCCATCTACCTGCCCCTGCCATGCTGCCTCCTATAAGTGTATCCATCAGTACAAATACTTTTACCGCCATATCACCCCACTTACATTCCCCCCTTATCTCCCCTCCCCATCCCCAGACTGTAAATCCTTAAGAGCAGAGAATGGTTCCCCACTTTGTCTTCGCACAGTGCCCAGAACATTCCCTTTCTGGGTGCTGCTGAAGGAATTTTTAAACCAGACATTCAATTATTTTTGGTATAATTGGACCTTAGCTGGCAGGTTGGACACTGTAGTCTAGCCAGGTAAATGTGTTTTCTACATGGGGAAACCCTGGGGTTATCACCTCGGCTTCTCTTGAATAGCTTCCAAATCACAACTCATCATGTTGTGTGGTTTTTAAGTGCTACCTGTAGACAAGGAGGTCCCCTAAACATATGGCTGCCCATAAAAGAGATGCTTATTAGAGTGTCTGAGTCTGACCCAGGCCCTTTCTGGGGCTAAGATCTCCTCAGGAAACCCAGGAGGAGAGCCCCTCGTCTGCCGGAGCTCCATGAGGTCGGGATTCGGAGCGAAGCTGGCCTCCTTTCCTTTTGCTTTTCTCAGGAAGAAAGGACTCTATTTAGCAGGTCGAGGAGGTCGTATGCAAATAATGCTGCTCACATGTAGAAAGGGTCATTTATTTCGGCAACTCGGGGAGCTCCACATTTCGGGATTTCTCCTGCACCAATGTGTCAGTGACTTACGAGGCAAGTCCTGGGGAGCTACTTCTGACATAGTGGGTGGAAGTCATTTTCCAGCTAGGAAGTGTCTGAGGCTGGATTTGAACCCAAGCCCTCTGACTGCTGATCACGTAGCTAAACCCACTGGCCCACTACAGCAGACAGTTTCTTGGGGATTTTACTTTATAAAAAGTCATAGAAAATTGTCTGAAGCTCTGGATAGGTCTACAGTCCCACAGCCAGTATATGTCCAAGGCAAGAATCATAGAATATAGATTTATTTAGGTCTATTTATTTTTTAAACCCTTACCTTCCGTCTTGGAATCAGTACTTTGTATTGGTTCCAAGGCAGAAGAGTGGTCAGGGCTAGGCAGTGGAGGTTAAATGACTTGCCCAGGGTCACACACAGCTGGGAAGTGTCTGAGGCCAGATTCAAACCCAAGACCTTCCATCTCTAGGCTTGATTCTCAATCCACTGAGTCACCCAGTGCACCCTGGGAGCACAGATTTAAAAAAGAACCTTTGAGGTCATTGAGTCCAACTTTCTTTTACAGATAAAGTAACTAAGACCCTTAGGGGTTAAGTAAATTGTAATTAGGGGAGAAGGGTCTGAGGTTGGATTTGAACTTGGGTCTTTCTTGTTCTGAAGCCAGTGATTCCCAAAGTGGGCACTACCTCCCCCTGGTGGGTGCTGCAGCGATCTAGGGGAGCGGTGATGGCCACAGGTGCATTTATCTTTCCTATTAATTGCTATTAAAATTTAAAAAAAATTAATTTCCAGGGGACTAAGTAATATTTTTTCTGGAAAGGGGACGGTAGGCCAAAAAAGTTTGGGAACCACTGCAACATACCATACTGCCTGCCACTCCTTTCTGTTATACACACATAAATAAGCACACACACATATATAGGAATGAATTGAGGGGTAGTATGGTATAGTGATCCAGCCTTGGTATCCAGGTTCAAGACACGCTGGCTGTGTGACCTTAGACAAGTCACTCTATCTTTCAGTGCCTCCAACAATACTACCCCATCTTGGGAGTCCATGGAGGAGGCTTGAGAGTCTCTCTGAGGCAGCATTCCCTGGATGTATTCCCAACCACACTTTTCCCATTCTTTCAGGAATAGATGAATGAAGCCTGGGTCCTCCCACCCTTTGGAATGACGGCCAACCCCACCGTGGACTGCAGATAACTGCAGCAGTTAATGAGCTGTACCTTCTCTTTCTCCCACTCAGAGATGTTTGGGCTGGCTCAAACATTCCTGGTTCCAGATGTTAAACAGATGGCTACTCTTTGGAGCAAGCACACTGAATATGAAAGGCACTTGCAGACAGAGGCAAAATTCTGTGTTGTTGGGGAGCAGGTAGTAAGCAGGAGTCAGAGTTGGAATGAATTCTCTTTTAGCCTCTGCAAATGACTCACTCCTTGGCGCCATCTTCCAAATCCTTGAGACACTTTAGTTTACTCATCCGTAAACTGAATAAAATTATACGTGCCTCTCAGGGGTAGGGGAGGTGCCAACTAATTAAAGTCCACAGATGCTTTGAGCACTGCAGATCAAAGGTGCCAAGGAAATGAAAAGTCTTACTAGGAATTAATCATATAGCTACTTCAATGAGCTAGAAAAATGTCTCTGACTTTATATTCAGGAATGATGTTCAATAGACATTTATTGAGGACTTACTATGTGCCAGAGACCTTGTTCTGCATACTGGGAATATAAGGGCAGTCAATAAACACTTGTTAAGTTCCTACTGTGTTTCCTACAAAAGGGGGGCAGCTAGGTGGACAATGAATAGAGCACCCAGCCTAGAGTCAGGAAGACCTGAGTTCAGATCTAGCCTTCCTAGTTCTGTGACCCTGGGTGAGCCACTTGATCCTGCCTCAATTTCCTCATCTATAAAATGAGCTGGAGAAGGAAATGGTGAATCACTCCAGTATCTTGGGCAAGAAAAACCCCAAGTGGGGTTACAAAGAGTCAGATGTGACTGATATGACTGACTAGACACAGTAAGGGGGAATCTACTTTCTCTAGAGGCAGCCCATTCCACTTTAGGATTGTTCTAATCATTTAGTTTTTTTCTTTGATGTCAAGAATTTTCAATTATATATAGAAACAGTTATTATTATTATTATTATTATTATTATTATTTTAAACCATTACCTTCCGTCTTGGAGTCAATACTGTGTATTGGCTCCAAGGCAGAAAAGTGGTAAGGGTGGGCAATGGGGGTCAAGTGACTTGCCCATGGTCACACAGCTGGGAAGTGTCTGAGGCCAGATTTGAACAGAGGACCTCCTGTCTCTAGGTCTGGCTCTCAATCCACTGAGCTACCCAGCTGCCCCCTATAGAAACAATTATTGACAATTGTCTGCCATTTTGTGATTCAGATTCTCTCCCTCCTTCCCTCTCTCCTCCTCAAGATGGCAAATCATCTGATAAAGGTTTAAACCAGTGTTGTAATGCAATACATATTTCCACATTCTTCATTCTGTGAAAGAAGATACTTAACACACTTACCAGAAAAAAATCATTCAGGAAAAATGTGAAAAATGTTATGCTTTCAGATGCCTTCAGATGCCACCAGTTCCTTCTATGACTGTAGATAGCATTTTTCATCATGAGTTCCTTGGGGTTGTCTTGAAACCTTGCACTATTTCATTGACACCAAGCCCTGATGTGCCCTCAGAAACAGAGACTTTTGTTCTTAAAGTCTAACCCTCCTTCAAATCATCATTCTTCAAAGATTTGGAGATAGTTAACTGGTCCACCTTAAGTCTCCTTCTCTCTAGACTAAAGATCCCTCCTTCTTTCAATTGCATGAGCCAGGATCTTAAGGCACTTGATCATTCTGATTGCTCCCAAAATTCTCTGACTTATCAATGTTCTTTCTAAAACATGGCACCCAGCATTTCATTTCCTCAGTCTCTTAAAACAGTTGAAGGTTGAATTCTCTTTGTTGGCTGTCAAATTACACTGTCATCCCAACCATGTGGGTATTTCCTCTCATAGTGAAGATCTTAATCCAACTATTCCTTCATGGAAGATTTTTTTTCATGTTCTTTCATGAAAGCCTCCAAGTAGGGTCCATCCACTGTGCCAAGTTCCTTCTTCTATAGCACTTGAGCCATCCATTTGTTATGTCTTTCTTTCTGTATGGTCAGCCCTCTTCCTCTTCTGAATATTTGTCTCTGATTATAGTTTTTATATTCCTTCGTGCTCATACTTATACTCATATACATTTCTCCATTGACCTTTGGGTGACCTGAATTTTCTATTCTTCAGTTTTCCATGATTCAAAACCATATTGCTTCACAAGAAGCGTATTTCTATCATAAAGATGAATTTTGTTTAGGGAGAATCTTGTCCTTACTGTGTCCTTACTATGTATTTGTTTGCATGTTGTTCCCCACTTCCCCCACTAGATTGTAAGCTCCTTGAAGGCAGGTAACTTTTTCTACTATTTCATTTTGGGCCTGACTTCTTGTCCACCAGCAATATGTAGTCTCTAAGTTCTGAAGGACCACCTCAATGGTCTGGCCATATCATAGACAACAGACAAGATAACAGACATTCTCTTATTTTTTTTTTTTAATTTTTACCTTCTTTTTTAGAATCAATATTGTGTATTGGTTCCAAGGCAAAACTGGGGTAAGGGCTAAGCAATGAGGGTTAAGTGACTTGCCTAGTTAGGATCACATAGCTAGGAAGTATCTGAGGTCAGATTTGAACCCAGGACCATGTGACTCTCAATCCACTGAGCCACTTCATTGCCCCTGTTATAACAGACATTCTTTATCCACTGTTTTTTTCTTATTTGGATTGTTTTGTCAAATTCTTTTGAGTGGTTGTGAATCTCAGATGGAGTTTTAAAAAAAATATAGGAAATGATGCACAATTTGCACAGTGCCATTTTGCAAAAAGGAAAAGAAATCACCATCCTTAGAGAAACCTTCATTATGAATTCTATTGGGTATTCTTCATGACTACAACAAATACTTTGTCAAGCACATTCTAAATCTTACTTGATATTTATAATAAGAAGGATTTCAAAGTTATCTCTTTTACCTTTATCAGGGAATTTCACATGATCTTAACACATGCAAGACATACTTTTTGGGAAGAGATCTTTTTTCATTAATAAATTAAATGCTTTTTATAATTAACAATATTAACTCAGAGGTATCTTGTAGTTTCTTCACCTTTCAATTCATTTTAATACAATAAAAATTAGTTGGCTGTGGATTATGGTTTGTAAAACTTGTCTTTCTTTCTCGTTTCATCAAGGATGCCTTCAATATAAAAGTAAATCCTTCCCATAAATGTCCTCTAAGAAGGTAGGATTTCGTTTACTAGTTTTCGATGCCTTTTAAATCACCTTTTTTGGTAATTAATATCATCTTTTTTTTCTAATTGTGTTACCTGTCTTTCTTGAATAAATCTTAAGAAACAATCCCTCAGTATTCTCAAAATATATTTTTGCCTCCAGCATGGGCCTCATCTATATATATTTGATCTGGTTCGGAGATTATGAGTCTAAATGTGGTAACTTGATTAAAATGGCTTCTTAAAGACATACTGACATACTCTCATTTATCATCCTTGTTTGGTTTAACCTTTGATGATGAGGTTTAACCTCTTGTGATGATTAAATTTAATTGGGTCTCATACTTTGTTTTCTGCAGATTTCTTTGATGATGGACCTTTTTTCAATGTTTTGAAATGACTCTGTTCATCCTTTTATCATCCTTCTCCATAAAGTTTTGCAAATGACTTTATATTCCAAATGGCTCTTGAATGCCAATCTCTTCAGCTGGCAAAAGTGCTCATCGGCTAAGGTGACTTTTATGTTCTTTTGATTTTCTTATTGTGGCAATTGCTTTACATTAGTCAAAATGGAAATGATAATAGTATGTGTCAACATCAGTTCCTTTATCCATTTCCTATATTTTAGTATTAGTAGCTTGATTAAATTAAGGTTGGAGTTGTCTCAGTTGTATACCACATTTTCTTATCTTTATCTTTTGTGCTAATTTGTTATTTCATTTGATATTTATTTAATATGCTTGTTCGATCTTAGCTTAGTCAAGTCAGTGGTCTGACTACAGCTAGAGTTGATTTATAAATGACTCTTAGCTGTTCCTCAAACAAAACACCCTGAATTGTCTCTTTGATTATAAGAAACAATTTCTGACTCTTACCTTCATGCATTCACTCAAGCATGTCTACCATGCTTGCAGTATACCACCTCTCTATCTCTGCCTCTCAGAATGCTTATAGTCCTTGGCTGTGTGCCTTCTGTATCCCTCCAATAGAACACTTTGGAGGACACTGATTATTAAGAAATAGAACATGGTGTAATGGAAAGAATAATTGGGTTTAGAGTGGGAGAGATCTGATTAGTTCCCACCTCTGATACTAGCTATACTAGCTAGCTATATGACCAACAAGCCCTCTAACTTCTTTAAGTCTCCATCTCCTCAACTGCAAAATTGGAGAAATAATTCCTACAGTACCTACCTTTACAGGTTTGTTGTAAAAACAAAGGTGATAATAATACATCTAGAGAAATCTGTAAAACTTAAAGCTATCAAAGCTTAAAGCTGCACTAAGACTTTTAGGACATTCTGTATGAATAGCATCTATTATTATAAAATCATGGATTTTTAACCTTTTCTGTTTCATGTATCACTTTGGTAGTCTGCTAAAGCCTATGGACCCCTTGTCTCAGAATAATGTTCCTAAATGCATAATATAAGATTACAAATACAAAGAAAACCAATTATATTGAAGCATAATTAGCAAAATATTTAATAAACAAGTTCAGGAACCTTGGGTTATTAAGACTAATTGCCCAGTTGCAGAGGGATTTCCTTTTTCTCCCACTGAAAGAGACACTCTGACTTGTTGAATTAGATAAATTATTTTAAGTAAAATAAAACTCCAGAGCCAACACAGCTAGTTTCACTGAGAAAGGGTCATGCTAGCCACCTATCTTATCATTAATGCACTTTCTGATGCCTTAGAAATGCCCCCTAGAGACATTACTACATTGCTGGTAAAGTTGTGAATTGATTCAACCATTCTGGATGGCAATTTGGAACTATGTCCAAAGGGCTTTAAAAGACTGCCTGCCCTTTGATCTAGCCATATCACTGCTGGGTTTGTACCCCAAAGAGATAATAAGGAAAAAGACATGTACAAAAATATTTATAGCTGCGCTCTTTGTGGTTGCAAAAAAAATGGAAAATGAGGGGATGGCCTTCAATTGGGGAATGGCTGAACAATTTGTGGTATCTGTTGGTGATGGAATACTACTGTGCTGAAAGGAATAATGAAGTGGAGGAATCTCATGTGAACTGGAAAGACCTCCAGGAATTGATGCAGAGTAAAAGGAGCAGAACCAGGAGAACATTGTACACAGAGACTGACACACTGTGGTAAAATAGAACGTAATGGACTTCTGTACTAGCAGCAATGCAATGACCCAGGACAATTCTGAGGGACTTATGAGAAAGAACGTTATCCACATTCAGAGAAAGAACTGTGGGAGTAGAAACGCAGAAGAAAAATAACTGCTTGATCACGTGGTTCGATGGGGATATTATTGGGGATATAGACTCTAAAGGATCACCCTAGTGCAAATGTTAATATTATGGAAATGTCTTGATCAATGACACATGTAAAACCTAGTGGAATTGCTCATCGGCTAGAGGGGAAAGAAAGAACACGAATCATGTAACCATGGAAAAATACTCTGAATTAATTAATTGAAATTTTTAAAGAGAAAAAATGCCCCTGGAAATAGAGAAATTCTGATGGGAAGGACACTTCATCAGCTTGATTTTATCCTCAGCAACATGGAGTGATTTTTTTTCTCAGCCTTATTCATCATTGAGGGGAAAAATCTGCAATATTTCAGACCACTGACTTCCCAATAGCAATCAACATTCACTAGCACTTATATAACTCCTACTATGTACCAGGCACTGTGCTTAGTGCATTATAAATATAATTCTTATATTATATAACAACTTCGGAAGATAGGTTTGTTATCTCCACTGTACAATCAAAGAAACTGTCCATTCTAAAGGGAGAGACAACGTGGAGATATCTAGGTACATACAAGATGGTTGGCAATTGCACAAGTTGAATTGATAGGCATATCCAAAGCCAATAGAAGAGAGTGGATCACTTTTCCTTTTCTCTGCTTGAACTCAAACTTCCCCACCTTAGGGCGATGAATTGCTGGCCCCACTCTGATTCTCTCCAGGAGGTATCAGGGGAGTGGGAAGAAAGATCGCATGGTGTTTGGTCATTTCATTCATTTCAGTCCTGTTTGATTCTTCATGGCCACATTTGGGGTTTTCTTGACAAAGACACTGGAGTAATTTGTCATTTCCTTCTTCAGCTCATTTTACAGATAACTGTAACCAAGGCAAACAAGGTTAAGTGACTTGCCCAGGGTTACCCAACTTGTAAGTGTTTGAGGTCAAATTTGAACTTGGGAAAATGAGTCTTCTTAATTCCATGCCACCTAGAAAGCCCCATTCAGCCTCTTAGGTACCAAGAAATCAGAACTGCTCTAGGAAAAACTATGAAAAATGTAAATGACTTCATCTCAGGAGGACAGCTGAGAAGTACTAGACCCTGAACCTGTCTAAAGACTAAACCAATCTGGGAAGGGTACTGACACAAAGTGAAGAAAGTAGAACCAAGAGAAAAGTAACCATAATCTCTACAATAATGATAAAAATCCATTACAACCCCAAAAGGCAGCCTAATGAAGATTAAAAGCAGTGAGCAAGTTCAGTTCCCAGAGAAAAGATGATGAAAAACATCCTTTGGTGGACTACAGGGATGAGACTTTGCATATATTGACAAATCCATTGATTACTTTTTTAAGTGTTAACTATTTGTTTATGATTATGGAAGGAATGGGATAGATTGAAAAAAGATTATATTTCCTCATCAGTAAAATGGAGAGAATTATTCTTGTACCTCATAGGGCAGTTATGAAAGATGCTTGTAAAATTGAAGTACTGTGGATCTATGGGATATTACATATTGACAGGGAAGCACATAGAACAGTGTTAGGAGGGCTTTTAAAAAATCCTGATAGGATAATAAGGATTTTTTAAAAGCCCTCCTAATCTAGAAGGGACCTCAGAGGTCATCTAGTTCAACTCCCTCATTTTACAGATGAAGAAACTGAGGTCCAGACAGGTTAAGGGACTTGCCCAGGGACACACAGCTAATGAATATCTCAGGCAGGAATTGAACCTGGTCATTCTAACTCCAAGGTTAATGGTCCTCCCTGTTTGCTAGGGTTTTCAAGCAATGCAGATATTAGATCAGAGTTGTCTGATAGCCTTGTCAAAGGTAAAAAAACAAGCAAGCAAACAAATAGTCATTGTGTAAAAAGCCCAAAAGGCATCAATGAAACAAAAAGAAAAAGATGAGATTGGTGAGAATGTCCCCATATGCTAGAGAAGAAATGGTAACTAAGGAAAAAATATTACAACTGGTCTTGCTGCTTCTTGCATCAACATGAGCTGCCAAACTCATACCACATGGCGACCAAGGAGAACTACATCTTGCAGACTATGGGGGGGCATGAAGTAGTGGCAGCTGTTAAAAGGATGCAAAAAGGAATTGAAAGCCCTGGAGATGCTAGGATTCTGGAAATGACAGAATTCATTCTTTGCATCTTAAGACTGGTGAAAAGACATTGCATGAGGCATGGTTGGAAGGGTTCACATGTTGCCTTGTAAATAGCCCAGTCCTTTGGGAAAGACCAGGGCTGCTTCCTAGAAAGGATGCTCTGATGGAAATGTCTTGCATGGCCGCACATGTATAACCTATATCAAATTGCTTGTTGTCTCAGAGGGAGGGAGGAGAGAAAGAATTTGGAGCTCAAAAATTTGAAAAATGAATATTAAAAATTATTTGTGCATGTAAGTGGAAAAAAATGAAGTATTTTTAAAAAGGAAGGAAGGAAGGAAGGAAGGAAGGAAGGAAGGAAGGAAGGAAGAAAGAAAGAAAGAAAGAAAGAAAGAAAGAAAAGATGTTCTAAATGTCTTGGCAGCTTTCAACCAGTTACTATCCTTTTACAAATTTTCAAGTTCTTGTGAATAATACTTTCCTCTATTAAGAAGGACATAGAGAATTCCAGCAGTAGTGGGTTGTAGGGGAAGGTTTGTGCTGAGGCTTTGCAAATTTTTTTATCTTAAATTTCTTCTACCAAAGGTGTCTTTTCATAAGGTTTGGGGCTGATCTTAGTTCTTAAAAAAATGATACCAGTTCTTCTAGTTCCTGTGGTCTTGGGGAGAGGGAACAAGCCAATGCCAGTGAAAGGAAGCTTGATTTAGTACAAGCATTTGTTTTTTTAAGCCCTTACCTTCTATCTTAGAATCAATATTGTGTATTGGTTCCAAGACAGAGGAATGTTAAGAGCTAGGCAATGGAGGTTAAGTGACTTGCCCAGGGTCACGCAACTAGGAAGTGTCTGAGGTCAGATTTGAACCCAGGACCTCCCTTCTTTAGATCTGACTCCCAATCCACTGAACTACTTAGCTGCCTCCAGTACAAATGTTCTTAACCTTTTTGTTATCATCCAACCCACTTTGGCAGTCTGGTAAAGCCCTGTAGACCTCTTCTATATGAATCATGATTTAAAATATGTGAAATTAAAATATATAGACTTACAAAGGAAACCAATTATACTGAAAAACAGTTATCAAAATATTTTTTAAGACCAGGATAATAGGCCCAGGTTAAGAACACTAGTCTTGGAAGTTCTTGAAAATAAAGATTCATATTTTTTTCTCATTCAAGTTCACAGACCTCCTGAAAATCTATCCAGCACCATTTACATGTCCCACAGGCTTAAAATGCCTACTTTAGTGGAAGGAGCTCCAACGGTCAATGAATGAGTGAACAAATAAATGGAAAAAAGCATTTATTAAATGACCACTATGGCTATATCAGAGTAGTAGGCATTTGGGATACAAATATAAAAGTTAGCCAGCCCTTGCCCTCAGGGTGCTTACAATCTAATATGAGGAGACAATCCAGACAGGAGAGCGATGATCTGGGAAGAGAGCTGTGGTTATTATGAGAGTCACCTGGGACCATCGAGAACCTGCCCAATGCTCCACTTACAAGCCAAGGGAAGATTTGAGAGTCATTTCCTTGTCTATGCCTCTCCTTAGCTTCTCCCTCCACAGTCAATACTCCTTGCATCAGAGATTCTTAATTTGAGGAATCTGGACCCTGAAGGGGTCTGTGGATAGAGTTTTCCCTTTTCCTATCCATGACATCTTTATTTTCACTAGTTTCTAACCAAAATTTAGGAGTTTCTGAAAGTAGGCACCAAACATTATTCGGAGAAAGGGTCCATCCATAGACTTTAGCAGACAATTGGAGGAGGGATGAGGCCGGGGGATGGCAAAAAAAGAAAAGGGAAAGAATCCTTGAACTCTGGTAATGCAGAAAAAGGGCTAGAATGCTGGGCTTCTTGACTCCTGAGCTGGCTTTCTCTCCTCTGGCATTGGTGCTTCTCAATTTGCACACAGGAATAGGGACTGGCCCTGGGATCTCACTGGTACAGGGAAACTCTTTTTTCCCAATGTAGGATGGCACCTTTTCTGCAACTTACAGTCTTCGAGAGCTCTCCAGAGCACTGAGAAATTGTGACTTACCAAAGGCCACAAGCCAGAAAGTGTCAAAGGTAGATTACAGTTAATGCTCGATTAATGCTCTTTAGGTTCACTTGGAATCGGTGCTAGATCCTTTGGCAGTGAGCCAAATTCTCTTGTCCCATTCCATCTTGTTGTTCCAGTTACCCGTGCTAGAATATATCCTGCCTTCCTACTTTGCTTCTCCCTGTTCCCCTCTCTCCTGACTCCTACTTTTTTTTTTCGTAGCTATAGTGGACAAAGACTGGGAAATGCCTCCTTGAACACCAGGAGTTGAATTATATGTGTCTCCCTTTTTTTTAAGCCCCACCACTAAAGCCAAGATTTTTTTTTTAACTTGGCTGAAAGACCATCCTCAGAAAATGTCTCATAAACAAACATCAGGTTATCTCCAACTTACACACGTGACCTCCCCAAATGTGTTTGCTTTTGAGAAATGTGGTCAGCGGAAGGAAGAATTGAGAATTAGGAAGGCAGCCCAGCTGTTGCTCGTAGACACCAAAGATCTCTCCAGCAGTTGGGGGGATGGAAGGTGGCCCAGTTTCAGTGGTCCTCAGATCCTTGAGAAAGCAAATGTCTCCCCCCTCCCCAAGACAAAAAGCTGAAGTAAACACTTTGGGTTTTGGAACTCGCTGACACAAAAGGAGGAAATCCTTCTCCGGCAACAAGTTTTCCACAGGAGAAAAACAAGGACTGGTTATTTGGTCAGTGAAGAATTAAATGAGGTTGAATTGATCCTAATGGATGGAAGTGGGAGTAGAGGAAAGCCTACTCAGTTAAAATACTCATAGAAGTCATTGTTGAACCCCAGCCCTTCCCTGAGAATGAACATTGGCTAGTTCACAGACGCTGGCTATTTGGCAGAATATAGAAGTAAAAGTTTATGATTACGATTATGAGGGAATGCATTCATTTGGAACTCGTGGCTCAGGACTTCACTTCTGAACTCAGGCCAGGATTAATCTCTCTTAATGGTCTATAGGATTCAGCCTCCACCCAGCCCTACGTGAATGAGTTTGGCTCAGGTCTCTCTGCGGGTTCTGTTCCCCTGCAAGCACTAAGGCTAACAAGTCAGTGAACAAGGAACAGGTTTATTAGAAGCAAAAAGTACACCAAAAAAGGCAACAGAAATTGTCCCCTTCTTTCGATTTCTCTTCTTTTCCTCAGTGAGGTTTTAGCACTGTTCCTACAAAGTTACCATCTAGCATGTAAGGAATGGATTTTAGGGCTGCCGCAAAGAGGCATTATTTCCTTGGGTGCTCGTCTCTTTTTTTCCCCGAGGTACTTTTACACCCTTTACTTGATATCACTTTTATTGCTACTCTCGGTGTCCCAGCTCTCCCTCCAACCACTGTTCCTTCGAGGGGCAAAGGAATGCAGTGGCAGTCCACTATGTTAGAATACTGGTATTCTACTATATTCTTTCACTCACCTCCCAATAAATAAATGAATAAATGAACAAACAAGCAAACAAACAAATAAATGGATAGCTGAATGAATGAGCAAATAAATAAATGTGTGTGTTTGTGTGTGTGTGTGTGACACACACACACACACACACAAACACACACACATATATATATACATGGGGGGCTATTCAATAAAGGTCACTAGATTCCATCCTAATAGCCCCAAACTATTGCTGAATACTGTGTATTTGGGGGATGAGTCTGACTTCAAGAGCTCTAGAAATAAGAGGAGATCAGAGACCTAGAACTAGAAGCCTGAGGATTCATCCCATCCAATTCCTCCTTGGACACGAGTCATCCTTCTATCATTTCTGATTATTTGAGTTCATTCCTTTGTTACCTTAAAGCAGTGGTTCCCAAACTTTTTTGGCTTTTATTTTCCCTTTCCAGAAAAAATATTCATCCCCCTGGAAATTAATTTTTTAAAAAATTTTAATAGCAATTAATAGGAAAGATAAATTTACCTGTAGCCATCACCCCCTCCTGGATCGCTGCAGCACCCACCAGGGGGCGGTGGTGCCCACTTTGGGAATCACTGCCTTAAAGGAAGAAGGATAGGAACAGGACCTGTGATTTTATTACAATTGGGAAATCTTGGGTGAGAAAATTTGTTTTACCAATGTGGATTGACCCTTTTTCTGCAACTGATAATCTTAGAGAGTTGTCTGGTGAATGGAAAAGTTAAATGACTTTGATAGGACTCCACAGCCAGTGTCACAGGAGGGATTTGAACCTAGACCTGGGTTCAGGTTTAAGACTGTCTCTCTGTCCATCGCCTCTGTGATGTTTCTCATATAAATGGGAAGCACATGGGATATATATTTCATATGTGTATTTAAACTTATGCTTGTATGCCCCGGCCCTATGATCGCCTCACTTGCTTGTCCTGGGGGGAGGAGAGGGTGACAAACGGTGACCTTCTTGACTGTTACATCCAGCTGCTCTTACTTTCCAAATGCTCATTTGGTTAAGTTCGTGTTTGCATTGGCCCCTCTCTGTTTTTCTACTGGGTATTGCTGTGCTGGTTAGGAATAACAGCTCAGATTTCTCAAGGTTCCCCTCCTTCTGCAGAGGTTTTCCCATCCCTCTCCTGTCCTCTTTTGTCCTCTCTTCTCCTGTCTTCTTGCCTCCCAAGGAGTCGTCCCAAAGGCCCTAACAATCAGAAAAAAACATAAATTCCTTGAGGGTAGGAACTCTCTGTGTTTCTTCAGTACTTACATATGGTAAGACTTTAATAAGTAAACTTTGACTTACAACTGGCCGAAGTCAAGAAGACCTGAGTTCTAATCCCACCTCAAATATTGATTAGCTGTGTGAGGATCAAATGAGAAGATATGGTGGCCAGGAATCATCGAGGAAGAAAGGATAATCCACATCCCTGAAAGGAGTTCCTCAAATCAGTAGGATCACAGATCCATTGACGTCAAGGAGACGCTGCCTTTAACTCAGATAATCTACAAATTCCAATTTTTATATTGAGCCCATTTTAGAAACGCCCTTTAGTGATAGCCCTGAGCCTTTCTTTGCCTTATGAATAACCTAAATCCATCCTCTGCCAATGCTTGACCTGTTCTCTACCGTGTTCTACAGTAAACATGTTCTCTCTTTTAGAATCCAATTTAGCTTATAGGGTAGGGAAGGTCAGGAACCCAGAGTATCCCGAGCATAAACACAGATGGGCTGTTTTCTTGGGTGCTGCTTCATTTCTGTTTTACTTTGTGTTGTGACAAGGTGATTTGGAGGAAGTTTCTAGACCTCCCTTACAGAGGGAGCAAATCTAATGAAAATTGCAGTCAGATTAGCTAACATTTATATAGCACGGTGCTAAGTGCTTCATAAGTATTATCTCCTTTGATCCTCACAACAGCTCTGGGAGGTAAATACCATTTTAGAGCTAAGGAAACTGAGGCAAACAGTAAAGTGGGTTGTTTTTTTAACCTTTATCTTCTGTGTTATTTTTATTTTTTTTAAACCCTTACCTTTCAATACCGTGTATTGGCTCCAAGGCAGAGGAGTGGTAAGGGTGAACAATGGGGGTCAAGTGACTTGCCCAGGGTCACACAGCTGGGAAGTGTCTGAGGTCAGATTTGAACCTAGGACCTACCAGTCTCTAGGCCTGGCTCTCAATCCACTGAACTACCCCCGCCCCCATCTTATCTTCTGTTTTAGAATCAATACTGTGTACTGGTTCTGAGGCAGAAGAGAGATAAAGACTAGCCAATGGGAGTTAAGTGACTTGACCAGGATCACACAACAGTTTCATGTTTATACTTATCCAGGCCTTCTGATTCCAAATCCAACCCACTTTCCACTGCTTCATACTGGAACAAAACAACCAATTTATTAAGGATCTTCTATGTGCCGGGTATTATGCTAAATGCATTACAAGCATTTCTAAAATGGGCTCAATATAAAAATTGGAATTTGTAGATTATCTGAATTAAAGGCAGCGTCTCCTTAAGGTCAATGGATCTGTGATCCTACTGATTTGATGAACTCCTTTCAGGGATGTGGATTATCCTTTCTTCCTGGATGATTCCTGGCCACCATATCTTTTTTTTTCTTTTAATACTTACCTTCTGTCATAGAATCAGTACTGTATATTGATTCTAAGAGCATCAAGGACTAGGCAATGGGGGTTAAGTGACTTGGCCAGGGTCACACAATCAAGAAGTGTTTGAGGCCAAATCTGATCCTAGGACCTCCCATCTGTAGACCTGGTTCTTAATCCACTGAGCCACCCAGCTGCCTCCTTGACCTGGCCACCTTTTAATTTTTTTAATTGGAAATTTTTTATTTAATTAATTAATTTAGTGTATTTTTCCATGGTTACATGATTCATGTTATTTCCCTCCCCTCCTTCCACTCCCCTCCCGTAGTCAACAAGCAATCCCACTGGGTTTGCCATGTGTCATTGATCAAGACCTATTTCCATATCATTAATCCACCATTTTTAAAAAACCCTTACCTTCCATCTATGTATTAGTTATCAGTCAGAAGAGTGGCAAGGGCTAGGCAATGGGAGTTAAATGACTTGCCCAAGGTAACACAGCTAGAAAGTGTCTGAGTCCAAATTTGAACCCAGGGACCTCCTATCTCTAGGTCTGGCGCTCCGTCCACTGAGCCACCTAGCTGCCCTATATAGCAGATACTTAAATGGTAGGTATCAGGGGAAGGAGGAAATGAGATACCCAGGAAAATTCTATTAATTAAAAAAAAAGAATTAAAAAGAAAAAATGCTAGGCATTATTATTACTTAACCTGTTTGCCTCAGTTTAGCAGCTTTAAAATAGATAACAAAATAGTAACAATATTATCTACCTTGTAAGATCGTGAAGATCAAATAGGATCATACCTGTAAAAACAATTAGCACAATTCCTGGCACGTGATGGGTTCTGAATAAATGCTTGTTTCCTTCCAATGTAGAGCAGTGGGAAGTGGGCTGGATTCAGAGTCAAAGCCAGGCTCAATACTCACCTCTGACATGTATGTGATCAATAGCCATCACGCCGCTCTTCTGGACCTTGGCTACATCGTTTGTCATATTAGGGGTTAGGACTAAGTAGATTTTAAATTCCCATTGACCTTGCCAGCTCACCCACTGCTCACACTCCAGCCCCCTCCAGATGCCCTGCAATAGAACTTAACTTGGATTTGTTGTCTCTTCCAATTAGAGTGTGAGCTCCTTGTGAGAGGGATCATCTCAGGTTTTATGTTTGTATCCCCAGAGCTTGGCACAGAAAGCAATTAATGGTTTTTCTTTCACTCATTTCAGTTCTAAATCTATGATTCTGTAAGAGATGGCCATCCATTATCCTTTGATCTCACCACTTGACCAGCCTGTCTTTTACGGTCAATTCTCTCTAACATATTTTGTACTTGCTCTTTCTCAGTTCTTGGTTAGTAATTGTATCCTCCTGAGTCTGACCATCCAGTAGAAATAGAAAACATTCAATGATAAAGGAGGAATGAACCAGTAAGTTGGGTAGGGCTATCAGATGTAGCATCCAGGAACTCTGGCTCCCGAAGGCTATTCATTAGCTCCAAGAGAACATGATTAGGATTGGCCATTTTCCTAGGAATGGTGTGATAAATGGGCCAATGAGTCAATTAGCCCTTAAAAGATTTAGCATGTCCTTGCTCATTCTTTCTGATGGGTGCAGACTGACCATCTGAGTTGCACGGCTTTCTACGTTTTGTGGTCATCTCTAATCAGCTAATTTGCATCTCTCCCCATATTCGACACCCATCCTCTAAAATTTAGATCTCTAGATCTAGATTTTTAGACTCTAAATGATCACTAGAAAGGAGCTTCTGGAAGTCATGGCACATCCTGGTTGTTAATGTAGAACAGTATTTTATATGACGCACCTGCATTATAGAGGACCACAAAGACAAATAGTAGGAGAAAACCTTCCATACTCAGTGTGACGGGTTTATGATCTCATCAACATGGCTACTCCTTCCTGGGATATAAATACTAATGCATCTGTACCCAGCCATCAGGTGCAACTCTTGCCTATGTCATCCTGAAGTCTCCTGACTGTAGTGGGGACCTTCCTCTAGAGGAGCATTATTTCCTCCCTTCCCATCATGGAGGCTTGGCTAGCTTTTCCTAAGGCCCTGGCTTACCAAAGTTGGGCTAAGTCTTTTCCTTAACAGATAGTGTGTCTGTCTTTGAGATATGATTGGCTAAGGTGACCGCTTCAGATTCTAGGAGACACGGCTTCCTGGCTGCCTGAGCATAAAAGACCAGGAGGATCACCACCGAGTGTCTCTTTGAGACTTCTGATCAAGGACACTCAGTATGGCCAACACCAGGGAGTGCCACTCAACTAAATCAACATGGTGGCCTCACTGAATATCCTTGTGGAACGTGTTTCCTCATCAATGACTATGGAGTACAGATGACTGATTTCATTACAGCTTCAAACCTGAATGGCCAGCAGACTGACCTGCTTTGGGTCTAGCCCACCGCACACTGATAATACCAAAGAACAGCGGTGGCTGTTTGCTGGCTATCTCCTCTCTCTTTACTATACGGCCAGTCCAACTTTTATGAAAACTCTGGTCGTCCATTTCTCTGGAGGTATCAGAAAGAGACCTACCCTTTGTTAAGTATGATGTCCCTTTAAGGTCTTTTTCATGACCAGTTAATAATAATTATTTTTAAAAGGCAGAAGAACCCTCGTAGTGCATAAAAAGTTGGTAGCCTTGGAGCAAGGAGGACATGGGATGAAGTCTTGCCTCTGACTCATTCTGAGTGGGTGATTCTGGTCCATACCCTCAAGGCCCCACACAATTCTCCATGATTCACACCTGCAGATGGGCATGGAATATTTCCTCATTGAGAGTTCCCTCTACTAAGGACATCACGGATCTGGTAAAAGCTACCTACACACACTCCCAGAT
Source organism: Gracilinanus agilis (assembly GCF_016433145.1). Lineage (NCBI taxonomy): Eukaryota > Metazoa > Chordata > Mammalia > Didelphimorphia > Didelphidae > Gracilinanus > Gracilinanus agilis. The sequence goes on from NC_058134.1 coordinate 236,834,806, forward strand.
TGAAAGGGATCCTTTCATTTCTCACTCTGTCGGACAGTTCTCTAAGACGAAGTCGCAGTTTTGGTCAAGGGGATTTCTTGCTGGTAACCCCCTCATAGGGAGGGCAAAGCCAATAAAGAATGTCCAACAACCCCTCATAGTCATAAAGAGGAAAGCTGGGGAGTGGGTGAAAAGGCACATCATGAGAGCCTTCTTTGTTTTACTCAAGGATCCACTCCAAGGTTGCCCAAGGTAACTGACCTAACACATATGAAATATGATTCTATTTAAAACAATGTCATTTGGGAAGACATTTGTTTTTGCCCCAGAACAAGCCTGCTGTGCAAAGTAAAGAATATAATGAATGTACCGCTGTGACATTTTCCAGCACTGGATTTTAGAAAGTCATATTATTCTGGAAATCCCCATTAATTAACAACTGCCATTTAATAGTGGATAAGAGCTTAGACTAGGAGACAAGCAAGCCATGCTCTAGTCTTGGATCTGCCTTTGGCTTTTTAGCCCTAAGTATTTTAAAGCACTGGGAGAGGGGGTCCGTCACACTGAGGACCTTGGGAAATCTAAAGCTGGACCATGGAGGGAGGGGGGCAATCTTCTCCAATACCTCCATTTCATAGATAAGAAAACTGAGGCATAGGGCAGTGGAATAACTTGCCCCACATTACACAGGAGTAAGCGGCAGAGGTGGGATTGAAAACCCACTTAAACTCTGATTCTAGAGAGAGTGTTTTCACTGTATGAGGCGTCTTCCCTGTCTTGCCTGGGGTTCATCCCAAGGAGTTGAAGACTTAAGCTTAAGACCCAGACCCACTAAAAAAAGATTCTCCTTAGCCTGTCTCCCTCCTTTGGACCCCATAAATGCCCTGCCATGCATCTTAAAGAAAAGGGGAGAAGGAAGTAGTTGTTTGTTGTTTAGTCATTTCAGACTCTTCATGATCCCTTCTGAGGTTTTGTTGGCAAAGATACTAGAGTGGCTTGCCATTTCCTTCTTGGTCTGACAGATGAGGAAACTGAGGCAAACAGTGTTAAGTGATTTACCCAGTGTCACACAGCTACTTAGTGTCTAAGGTTGAATTTGAACTCATGAAGATGAGTCTTCCTGATTCCAAGCCCAGTGCTCTATTCACTGTACCATCATCCACCAGCCCATTTTATGAGCCATTAAGCAGTTAACAATTTAAGGACAAGGATGGAACCAATGATTGCATTGGTTTAAGGTACTCCCAGCTGAGGAAACTCCCTCCACGCATTCAGATCAGTACCTTTCTTGTAGCTTAGAGTCTTATGGCTTTCCCTGTAATGCTGAGGTTAAGTATTTTAGCCAGGGTAGCAAACATGAGACATGAACTTGGTTCTTCCTGACTTCAGGGCCATCTCACCATCCATTTTGCCAAGCAACTTAGTACAAGTAATTTACAGGAGGAAAAAAGATAAATCTAATTCTAATATTTGTTTGGGAATGGAGAACAGCAACCTCACATTACCTACTACCTTTCACCTAGAGTCAGTTATTTTAGCCAGAATCCATTAGCAATTTTCCCACTCTCTCCCCCCCAAACTCACAAAACAAGGCCATCCATTGCTAATTATGTTTCCCAAGAGTTTTATTGAGATATTTCCACAGGATATCCCAGGTAATTTAAATAGCTTTGTCCTTGACTACATTTAAATACAATACAGCATAGCTCTATGTCTGTGATCTACTAGGGAGGCCAAATCTAAGTGTCTGGGATTAAAGCAGGAAATGACCCAGAAATTGTCCTGGTTTTGCTTTTTTTTTTTTAATCTTTCCTAACTTGAGATACAATTAAAAAAAATTTATATTCTATCTTAGAGTAAATATTGCGTATTGATTCAAAGAAAGAAGAGGAAGGGAGAGAGAGGAGAGAAGAGGAGAGGAGAGGAGAGGAGAGGAGAGGAGAGGAGAGGAGAGGAGAGGAGAGGAGAGGAGAGGAGAGGAGAGGAGAGG
>NC_058134.1:236839702-236849291 GCF_016433145.1 Gracilinanus agilis
TCTCTCTCTCTCTCTCTCTCTCTCTCTCTCTCTCTCTCTCTCTCTCTCTCTCTCTCTCTCGCTCTTGCTCTCGCTCTCGCTCTCTGTCTCTTCTTTATGGGGTACAAGCCTAATAGCAGAATCACTGGGTCAAAAGGTATTCATAGTTTATTAACTTTGGGAGTATACTAGTTGTGAGACCCTGTGCAAGTCATTTAATCTCTGTCTGCTTCAATTTCCTCAACTGTAAGATGGGAAATAGCATCTACCTTGAGTTCAAATTTGACCTCAGACACTTAACTAGCCTTGTGATCTTGGCAAGTCACTTAACCCTGGTCGCCTCAATTTCCTCATCTGTCAAATGAGCTGGAGGAGAAACTGGTAAGCCACTCCTGTATCTTTGTCAAGAAAATCCCAAATGGGGTCATAAACAATTGGCCACAAATGAACAACAACATCATTACATAATAAAATCAAAGCTTTTCAATACAAAATTCTCTAGAGGTCTGGGGCAGAAAGTCTGAGCAGACCCAGGAATCCAACAAGGCTTCTTTGAGGAAGTGACATTCGAGTTGGGCTTTAAAAGGTGGAGTGTTTGTAGAATTGGAATGAAAAAGCAATGGATTAAGTAAATCTGGGCATTATTTCTCATTGGCATTAATTACTCTGGGGTCAGCAAGGCTTGGTTATCTGGAACCAGGAGGGAAAGAGGGGAGGGCACTATAATCTAGCCTTTGGCATCTGTTATATCTTGGAGCAGCACCTGGGGCGCCCTGGGGAACTGGCCTGGGCCAGGTTTCTCATTGCAGGGCTCTGGACCAGAAGAGCAAAATCTAAGTCTGTTAAATCTTTTAAATGAAAGACATCTTCAGGGGGCACCTCAGAGAGTTTGCTTTTTAGCTTGACCTAGGGTAGCACAGAGGCTTTACAACAGGAACATAATAATTGTTTATGGGATGCTGATTGAATAAATTAAAGGCATCAGGCCTTGGAGAGGTCCCTTAATTACTCCACCTTCAATTCATTCTTTAGAAAGAGCCACAGTAGAGGAGTGAATTGTTATAGTCTAGTCTAGAAATCAATTTAGACAAATCAATAATAGAAATAATAGCTAACATTTGTATAGCACCTACTATGTGCTAAGGCATTGTTATAAATCCTTTACAATTATTATCTCATTTGATCCTAATAATAATAATAATAATAATAATAGCTAACATTTTTATAGCACCTACTATGTGCCAGGATCTATTCTAAATCCTTTACAGTTATTATCTCATTTGATCCTAATAATCGTAATAATAATAGCTAACATTTATATAGCACCTACTATGTGCCAGGATCTATTCTAAATCCTTTACAGTTATTATCTCATTTGATCCTAATAATAATAATAATAATAATGATGATAATAATAATAATAGCTAACATTTATATAGCACCTACTATGTGCCAGGATCTATTCTAAATCCTTTACAGTTATTATCTCATTTGATCCTAATAATAATAATAATAATAATGATGATAATAATAATAATAGCTAACATTTTTATAGCACCTACTATGTGCCAGGATCTATTCTAAATCCTTTACAATTATTATCTCATTTGATCCTAATAATAATAATAATAACAATAATAATAATAGCTAACATTTTTATAGCACCTACTATGTGCCAGGCTCTGTTCTAAAGCCTTTACAATCATTATCTCATTAGATCCTTACAACAACCCTGGGAGGTAGATACTATTCCCTGTTTTACAGTTGAGGAAATTGAGGCAGGCAGATTAAGTGACTTGCACAGGATCTCACAGCTAGTATACTCCCAAAGTTAGTAAACTATGCATACCTTTTGACCCAGTGATACTGCTGTTAGGTTTATACTCCGAAAAGATGAGAGAGAGCAATGGCCAGCAATTGGGAATGGAGGAATAGATGACAGCCTCATGGGATACTATTTTTCTACGTAAAGCGATGAAAGAGTTTGTTTCAGAGAAGTCTGGGAAAACTTGTGTGACCTGCTGCAGGCTAAAGTGAGTAGAATTAAGAGAGTAAGTTATAAAATAGCAACATTGTGGGGAAAATCAACATTGAAAGGGCAGAGATTGATGATCCCATCAAACAATCGCATACTGTGCAAAAAGCACATCTTTGGATTCAGAGGACCTCTGTTCAAATCCTTCCTCGGCCAGTTTACTGCTTGAGGGATCAAGCTTGATAAACTACTTAACCTTTCTTGGCCTCATTTTCCTCATTTGTAAAAATGAAGCGAGTTGGACTCCTATCCTGGCTGAGGTTCCTTTTAGCTCCAACCTATGATCTTTTCCAGGAGTTTTTGCATGTGTTTTTTTTTTAAACCCTCACCTTCCATCTTAGAATCAATACTGTATATTGGTTCCAGTGCAGAAGAGTGGGAAGGGCTAGGCAATGGGGGTTAAGTGACTTGCCCAGGATCACACAGCTATGAAGTGTCTGAATCCAGATTTGGACCCAGGACCTCCTGTCTCTGAACCTGGCTCATCTTCCAGGAATTTTAACAGGAGGATCTCCAAGTCTCATAGCTCTCGCCTTCAACCAGAATAACAGTTTGTCTTTTATTTGCATCTACATGAAGCAGAGAGACCCTTTTGTCTGGACTTTTGCCCAGTCTAGCATGGGGACACCCTGAAGCAGACAGAAAGCATGCCAGGAGATATACCAGTATGCAGGCATGCCATGGCATACCCAGCAACCTCTCCTAAACAAACACAAGGCAATTGATGAGTCTGACAGGTGCTTGGATCAGGCTCTGCCAGGTTTGCCTGCAAACTGATATGCTTAAAGATATGCTCTAAGATATTAAGATAAAAAGAAAAAAACCACAAAGCAATCAACTAACATTAAGTACTTCTTTTCTTCCAAGGACTGAGCTAAGATTTTAGGGATACAAAGGCAGAGATACATTAATCCCTGCCCTCAAAGAGCTTATAGAGGAAACAACAAGCACACAATGGTGATACCAACAGGAAGGAAACATGCATTTATTAAGTGCCTCCCTTGTACCAGGCACTGTGCAAAGCACTTTATAAACCTTTCCTCATTTTGATCCTCACAACATCCCCTATTAGGTAGATTATTATTCTGCAGCTTTCAGTTACAGTATGGGCAGATAGAGCGGATAGAGTGCCATGCTTGGGGTCAGGAAGACATCTTCCCCAGTTCAGATCTGGCCTCAGATATTTACTAGCTATTTGACCCTGGACAAGTCACTTAACTCTGTTTGCCTCAGTTTCCTCACAAAATGAGTTGGAGAAGGAAATGGCAAGAAAACCCCAAATGGGGTCCCAACGAGTCGGACATGACTGAAAACACAAATACCGTTGAGGAAACTGAGGGACACAAAAGATCAAGCGATTTATTCAGAGTCTCACAGCTAGAAAGTAGCATTGGAATATTTGTTACCCATCTCATTTGAACCTCATAGCAACCCTTTGAGGTAGGTGATATCCTTACGGCCACCCCCCCCCCAACCATTTACAGATGAAATGATTGCTGACCCAATTCTTTCCCACCTGCTCCAGCTTCCACTCTTATTCCTCCCAGAAGGAGGAAGAAGTTTGGGAGAGGTTTGTTCCCCAGAGAGCCAGATCAACAACTCTGCTTTGTTCTCCTGCTCTGTCTGTTGTCCAGCTGCTGGACAGCTCAGCCTGGCTCTCCATAGATCATCCCTACACATATGCTGAAGAGCCAAAGATAAAAGACTGGAGGCCACAGAATTCTATTTATCCTCTTTCCAGTTCTTTGCTTGAGCTCTTATTTCATTTTTTAAAACCTCTTGCTTCATTTCTTCTAGGTATTCTTGTAGCAGGAATGCTAGCAAGCTTCAAAAAACTTGAAAAGTGACTATGCAAATGAGTTTCCAGAATATCCCCAGAATACATTGCTAAGCTGTTTGAGGAAACCAAGTACTTTGTAACCTGTGGCCTGGACACTCTTAGAAAATTATTCTTTCAATTGTACTGGCTGGCAGAAACGAGGGGGGCTCTATGAGCTCTCACTGTCATGAAACAGACTGATTTCAAAAGAGAGAAGGAAAGAGGGGAGGGGGCCCACCGAGCAGGTTTCATAGAGCAACCTTTCTCCAGACTTGAATCAGTCAATAACCATAAGAGCCTTCTGTGTGCCAGGCACTGGGTACAAGTGAAACATCCCCAACTCTCAAGGAGCTTAAATTCTCTCCCCTTTGTTCAGAGCATATTTAACACACACTTGTAACAAGCTTGGTTATCTTTTCCCCCCAGCCTACAACAGATTAAAAACAGAAGTCTTGAAACATTGTAAAAAGAAAGGACTGCAAAAAGATTGGCATAACTACAGAAGTGGTAGTTCACAGTCTGCTACTGAGGGAAAAGTCCAAAAAAACTGGAAAGTCAGCACAGAATTGTGCTATACATTACAGTCTAGTGTAATAGTATTATCATAATGGTTGCCATTAAGAAAGGAGCTTACCTTCTAAGAAGACTGGGAACAATAACATATAGACATTGTTTTACAAGATGCAGTCACCAGGGCAGTGATGGTGAACTTACGGCATGAGTACCAAATTGGCACTCAGAGCATTCTCTGTGGGCATGCAGCCACCCTCTCCACCCTGCTAGAGTTCATTACTAGAAAGGTAGAGGGACTCAGGAGGAGCTGCTCCTCTCCCCTCTCCATCATGTCTAATGACATTTTCCCCCATCCTCTACCCCTCTACCCAGCAGCCCAATGGGAGCAAATAGGGGATAGGGTGGGTGGCTCATGGGCAGCAGAGCTGGAGGGGAGCAGAGTGCTCAGGCTACTCTCTTTCCCCTCTCTACACTTGCTGAGGACATTCCTCACTTCACCTGCCCCTCTGCCCAGCAACCCAATGGGACTGCTTTCTCCATCCCCTATGTGGGGTAAGGGGGGGATAGGGCATGGCACTCTGGGCTGTGGGGATCTGGGGGATAGGGGTGGGGCCTGACACTCTATCTCTAAAGATTCACCATCACTGCACTAGCCTCCACATCCTGCCAAAAGGATTTGTCCCCATTGGAGAGATGTAGCTAGTACAGAAAGACCCAGACCTCCTTTTTAAGATATGCTTCCTTTCGTTCGGGAAATATGCCTTTCTGCTAGAGTACAAATGTGATGTAAAGTGCTGCCAGAAGTAGCTTTAATGTCCTGAATATACCCACAGAATTTAAAGGGAGCTAAGCTAGGATTTTAAACAAAGAGTAATTGAGCTCATCCATATGTTACTTTGGATTTTAAAACTCAGATAAGTAGCCCTAGAACCTGAGAGATAAATATATACATACATACATACATATATCTATCTATCTTATCTTTTCTTTCAGAAACACTTTGCCTTATTAGAGTCCAAGTCTTAATTAATTAATTTACTTAATTAAAATGATTAATTATTCAAATTAATTAATAAAAGCAACCTATTTCATTCCCAACTGAAGCTGGCCCAAGGTCAAGTTTATATTTTTATCAGTTGTCCTAAAGTTGGTGATCTTTAAGAAAGAGGTGTTTTAAAGTAAGTTCTAAAAAAAAAACAACAGCCCTGAGCCATTAATTAAATTTGGCAGAACTCCAAAATCCTATCAGAATTTCTTGTGCGTATGTCTTCATAAGGAAAGACAATAGGGTATTATTAAAAGCTCATTAGGTATTAAAATTTAAAGCTGCACTAAAACTTTTGGGATACTCTATGTTGCTACAGAGCATCCTGAAGTACAAAGATCCATTAGCTCCTTGAGGGCAGGGATGATCTTTTGCCTCCCCTTGTGTCCCCAGTGTTTATCATAGTGCCTGGCACAAAATAGATCCTTAATAAATATTTATTGAATGATGGGAAAGAGGACTAATATTGGAATTAAAGGACTAGGGCTCAAAAGCTGGGCTCTGCTATTTACCATTGATAGTTTGTTCACTGTTTCAGTCATGTCCAACTCTTCATGATCCTATTTGGGACTTTCTTGGCAAAGAGAGCGGAGTGGTTGGGCCATTGCATTCTCCAGCTCATTTTATAGATGAGCCAAGATTAAGGGACTTGCTCAGGGTGTCATCACAGCTAGGAAGTCTCTGAGGTTGGATTTGAACTCATGAAGATGAGTCTTCCTGAGCATTGACAGTAATTCAGGCCAACTGCTTCCTTCTCAGAGTCTAGTTTCTTCATCTGTAAAGAATAAAAGATTTGGATTACACTGGAATGGGGCAGGGGAAAGAGCCCTGGTTCTGGAAGCAAAGAATTGGCATATGCATCTTAACTCAGCCACTTACTTCATATGTGACTTTGAGGCATCTTTTTTTGTTTTTTTTTTTTTTTTGTTTGTTTGTTTTTTTAAACCCTTAACTTCTGTATATTGGCTCCTAGGTGGAAGAGTGGTAAGGGTGGGCAATGGGGGTCAAGTGACTTGCCCAGGGTCACACAGCTGGGAAGTGTCTGAGGCTGGATTTGAACCTAGGACCTCCCATCTCTAGGCCTGACTCTCAATCCACTGAGCTATCCAGCTGCCCCTGACTTTGAGGCATCTTGATGGCACCGTGATACATCTATCCTGGACTCAGGAAAATTCATCTTCCTGAGTTCAAATCTGACCTCAGACCCTAGCTGGGATGACCCTGGCCAAGTCACTTAACCCATATTTGCCTCAATTTCCCCATCTGTAAAATCGGGACATTTTTGAAAAGGAAATGGAAAATTACTCCAGTATCTTTGCCTAGAAAACCCCAAATGGGGTCAGGAAGAGTCAGACATAACTGAACAACTCACCCTTAGGCAAGTGCCTTAACCTCATCGGGCCTTCATTTTCCTTGTCTACAAGATGAGATGGCTAGATTGTGGCATAGTGGGTAGAATGTTAGACCTGGAGACAGGAAGACTTGTGACCCTAGGGAAGTCACTTAACCTCTGTCTGCCTCATTTTTCTCATCTGAAGATAATAATAACACCTGCAGCCCAGGGTTGTTGTGAGGATAAAATAAGATCATATTTGTAAGCTCTCTGCAAACCTTTATGTACTCTATAATGCTATCACTGCAGAATGATAGACTTTAAGAGTTTAGCATCTGATCTAACCTACACAGGAAAGTTATAACAAGACTGACCCTTTATAAAATGATTGACGAGTGATCAGTTTTGCCTCTTCTGGAGTTTTCTATCTTTCCATCCATGCATCTACCTATCTTTCTTTATATCGATCTATCTATCTATCTATCTATCCATCTATTCATCCATCCATCTATCCATCCATCTATCCACCTCTCACTTGCTCTCCATCTATCTATCTGCCTATCTGCCTATCTGTCTATCTATCTATCTATCTATCTATCTATCTATCTATCTATCTATCTATCTATCTATCTATCTATATGTCTGTCTGTCTGTCTGTCCGTCTAGCTATCTGTCTATCTGTCTGTCTATCCATCTGTCTGTCTATCTATCTATCTATCTATCTATCTATCTATCTATCTATCTATCTCTGTCCATCTGTCTTTCTATCTCTCCATCCATCCATCCATCCATCTCTCCATCTCTCTCACTTGCTCTCCATCCATGTCTATCTGTCTATCTGTCTGTCTGTCTATCTATCTATCTATCTATCTATCTATCTATCTATCTATCCATCTTTCAGTCTATCTACTTAGCTAGAGCTATCATCAATCATATATCATATCTATCTCTATCTTTCTATCCTCTACTGTCTGTCTCTGCCTATCTACCTATCATCCATCATCTAGTTCTATCATCTGCCATCTCCTTTTCTACCTTTCTCTGCCTATATACCTATCATCCATAGCCATCTGCCTGTCTAGCTATCTACCAATCAACTTTGGCAGCTAGGAGGTACAGTGAATCCTGTGATGGGCCTAGCATCAGGAAGAACTGAGTTCAAATCTATCCTTAGACACTAAGGAGCTATGTGCCCCAGTTTCCCTATCTGTAACATGGGGATAATAATGGCACCTGCTTAACCCAGTGCCTGGCACATAATAGGTGCTTAATAAATGCTTCTTTCTTTCTATCAAGTGAATGAGCTGATGCTTTAATATGTGTTTCTTACAGAACTTTTCATAGCCCATATTAAATAATTTTACCCCTGAAATCCCCTCCTCTTACTCCCTAAGTGCTGATTAATTCATGCTTTCTCAAAGCAAATGTAGGTTATGCAACCAATATGGGAGTAGGTTAAATCCCCTGATTACAGCCCTGCAGTAAATGTAGTGGAGTTCTGAGAACTCTGATTTAAATTTGCATGATGCCATTAGAAACATCGATCCTGCCCTTGCAGGGGCAGAGAACATGTATCCCTGGGCCTGCCCAAGCCATTTAACTGTAATTTGTCTTCCTCCCCCAGGCTTTAGATTATAGATATTTTACCAAAAAAAAAATTACTATGGGAAAAATCAAGTGCTCAGGTCTAGAGCCTGGATTATAGACAGGAGGAAATATTGGCCATGGAATCCAAGCCCCTTGTTTCACAAATGAGCATCCTGAAGCATAGAGTGGCTAAATGATTTGCCTAAGGGCACACAGTAATTAAGTGTTTAATGATAGAATTTGGACCTAGGTCTTCCATGATTTCAAATCCAATGCATTCTTTACTACCTATATCCGGGTTCCATTAGCATGAGATTGGATATGATCCCAATAGTGAAAGTACCAAATAAGTCCTAGACCTGACAGGGACCTGGTCCTATAGTCCAACCCCTTCATCTTACAGAAAAGGTAACCAAAGCTCCAAGAAGTTGAGCAACTTAATTAAGGTCAAACTAAGAAAAATGTAGTAGGATTTGAATTTGAACTCAGGACTTCTGTCTTATGACTCCCAAAGCTTAGGAAGCTCTCCACTCATGCAGAAACCCTCATACCATCTACAGTGGTACATACAGCACTGGACTTGGGTTTATGAAAATGTGGATTCAAATCCCACCACAGACATACTTTATAACCCAAGGGAAGTCACTTAAACCTTTCTAGGATCTCATTTTCCTCTTTAAATTCAGTGAGACTAGAAGATCTCTAAGATCTTCTCTAGGTTTAGATGAATTAGTAGTTCTGAGAGACAAGGAGAGAGGGACAGGTTGGGGGGGCAAAGCGGAGAGACAGGGGGGCCTGAAGAAGAGGGAAGAAAAAAGACAAGAGAGAGGAGGAAGAGATGGGGACAGAAATAAGAGGAGAGGTACAAGAGAGAGAAGAAGGGAGAGAGAGAGAGAGAGAGAGAGAGAGAGAGAGAGAGAGAGAGAGAAGAGAGAAAGGGACAGAGAAAGAGACAGAGGATGAGAAAAGCAAGAGAAGTAGAGAGAGGAGATGGAACAAGGAGAGAGAGTGGGCAGAGGGGAGAGAAAGAAAGAAAGAAGATAAGGAAGGAGAGAGAAAGAGGGGAAGAAAGGCAGAGAGAGAAGAACAGGGAGGGAGGGAGGAAAGGGGAGAGAGAGAGAAGAAAGTAAAAGAGGAGGAAGAGAGAGTAGAGAAAGAGGGAGAGAAGGAAAGAGTGAAGAAAGGCAAGAAAGAGAAAAGACTCAGCAGAAAGAGGTAGAATGAGGAGGGAGAGAGGGGAGAGAGAGAAGACAGTGAGAGGAAGGAAAGAGAATAGAG
>NC_058134.1:236852256-236862096 GCF_016433145.1 Gracilinanus agilis
AGAGAGAGAGAGAGAGAGAGAGAGAGAGAGAGAGAGAGAGAGAGAGAGAGAGAGAGAGAGATTTTTTAAGCATTTCTTACATGCTTCTAGACTCTGTGCTAAGTCCCAGGGCTCTCAAGGAGCTTACATCCTAAGAGGAGACATCATCAAAGAGGGGAATTGGAAAGGCAGCAGAGGATAGAAAGGGCACCTGTGCCAGGGCACCAAGTAGGAAGGAAGGTGAGGTGAGGTGGGAATAAGGGGAGAAGCTTTGCTGGGGTCTTGCATACATCTCAATCCTGGACAGACAGTGAGCACTCAGTGGGCAGCCCCAGGGTGGAGTCCTCCCTCGTTGGCCAAGACAGCCGTCTTCAGTCTATGAGGCTAGGCTGATAATAAGGCCTTTCCACCAACTGCTGAGTTTCTTCTGAACACGCATTCACCCAAAGTACCAGCTATTTGTAGTTGAGCCTGGAAGAGAGCAGCGGAATCCCATGCCCTGCCGTCTTGTTAATAAGTAAAGGGAACGATATAAATATTTATCGGATCTAGGTTGGAGTCGGGAGAAGCCCCCATTTAGTCTTCATGCTGGTGAACGTAGCTAAGGATTCCTGTTGGCACGGAAGCCTCTCGTGGTCCCATCTGTTTTCAGGCACGTTTTGAGGCACTTTGAAATCTTGTAGCTTCCTGTGACAAAGTAGGCCAGGATTTATTCCTGAATGGTTTCCAAGCTTTCATGAAACCACAAGAAACAGAATGCAAATCGATACATAATCATAGAAGTTGTCTCTGGTTACAACTTCTTTTTTAAAAATGATGATATCATCCTTATTTCTGAGTATATTCTTGGTAGAATGAAAAAGAGCACGAGATTTGGGGTAGGATCAAATCCCACTTTCTGTCACTACTTGTATGACCCTGGTTAAGTAACGTGACCTCCATTTACTCATCTGTAAAGCTCTGGAAGGCCCTTTCTAGCTCTTAAATCTATGACCCGATGATCTCTCCCTTCCCCTTTACCTAGAGTGCCATCTCATTGGAGTCTGAGAACACATGCAACATTCCACACTTATGTTGTTGTTCAGTCGTTTAATCAAGTCCAACTCTTTGTGGCTCCATTTGGGTGGCCACTTCCTTTTTTCAGTTCATTTTACAAATGAGGAAACTGAGGCAAACAGGGTTAAGTGACTTGTCCAGGTCACATAGCTAGAAAGTTTCTGAGGCCAGATTTGAACCCAGGTAGATGAGTTTTCCCGATTCCAAGCTCACTGTACCACCCAGCACCACATTCATAGTCCTCCCACTTCTGCAAAGTAAGAAAAGTTAATTTTTCCTCTCTTGTCTACAGCTATTCTTGGTCTTTGTAATAACACAGTGTTTCTTTCCATGGTGGCTCTTTAGTGGTTCTTCTTTCCATAGTCATCAAGATTACAACTTCTGGTACAGTGGAAAGAATGCTGACTCTGGAGTCCAAGAATCTCTGACACATAACCCGTGTGACCTTGGGTAAATCACATCAGCTCCATGGGCCTCAGTTTCCTCATTTGCAAAATGTTAGGGTTGGACTAGAGAGGCTTTGGGTTCCTTCCCAAGTTCTGGATCAGTAATCCTCCAGACTCCTTTACAAGCCACCTTTTCCCTCTCTTTTTCTTGCCTCTCTTTCCTTATCTGTCAAATGATGGGGTTGGGCTCAGTGACCTCTGAGGTCCTTTCCTGACTCTCAAGCCATGTTCCTATTCCTGAAGAACCATTATTTACAGGTTGTTCCAAGCAACATAGGGTCTGGGGCATCCAGACAGTGGTCAGCTGAAATTCTTCAGGGGGTCAGTCTTTTCAACCTAGATATACCCACATTCCACCCAGCTTGGGGATGCAGGGAACAGAGACTGGACTGGCCACAGCATTATCAGCTGAAGCCCCTCTTTCTCTCCTCAATGCTCTGTGACCCCAGTAAATATTGAACCCCAAAAGGGAAAGTTCATTGTGCTGCTGCTTCTAGGAATTGATGAGTTCTCTGAGCCTCTGAGTTGTTGGTTCCAAGCAAAGGAGGAAAGCATTAATCTGGGAAATGTATGTGCATATATGTACGTGTGTGCATGCATGTTGTGTTTGGGGGTATTATATCATGTGTACATATATATACACAAATAAATACATGCATGTGTATATTGCATACATACAAGTACGTATGTACTCAATGTGTACGTGTGTATTATGTGTGTTGTGTGCCTGCATTTGCACATATACACACAGACATGTGTGTGCACATGCATGTGAGTACATACATTTTGAGGATTTTATACTGTGGTCTGAGCCACTAGGGATGCCTGGATATCTATGTGATGAAAATCTGAAAATAGTCTCCTGAACAGCGGGAGAGGCAGCACTACTTAGTAGATTGTTGTTTGTCCTTCATTTTGGCAGAGGTCCAGTGACAGCTTGATGATCTTTTGACTTAAGCATGAATTGGATTTAAGCAGGACCAAGACACACAAAGTAGTCAGCCTCACTCTTCCAGAGTCACCAGAGTCAGGTGGCAAGACCAAAGTCTGGATGACCACATTTTGGAAAAGGGACCAGACTTATTGTGATAGATCCCAACGGGCAGAGCTAGGAATGGGAGATGGAAATTTTAGAGAGATGGATTTTGGCTTGATGGGAAAGAAATAAACCCACTTCCGAAGGTGAGTAAGCCAGTTAACAAGGGTTCAGTAAGCACCCACTGTGTGCCAGGCACTTAGCTAAGCAAAGGGGATCCAAAGAGAGGTCAAGGATAGTTCTTGGCATCAAGGACTTCTGTTGGAGAATTTTAAGTTAAAATGGAGGTGGAGGGGGTAGGAGGGAGGAGCACAGGGTGATACAATGGAAAGAATCCAGGATTTTACATCAGAGGAACTAGTCTGCCAATGAACTGCCTGTAGGGTCCTTTGCAGATGAGGCTCTGCAACATGAAGGGGTTGGGATAGGTGGCCTCTGAGGGCCCTTCCAGCTCTAGAGGTAGGATCTAATGATTATCCTAGAGAAAAGTGACCCAGGACAAGTCATTTAACCCTATTTGCCTCTATTTCCTCATCTGTCAAATGAGCTGGAGAAGAAAATGGCAAACCACTCCAGTGTCTCTGCTGAGAAAACCCCCAAATGGGATCATGAAGAGTCAGATGTGACTGAAATGACTAAATGACCAAAGAGAGAAGCATCTCAGACACTTAGGCAATCATTATAATAAATAGCACTAGCTACCAAAATAGAGCTTTATGGTTTGCAAAGTGCTTTACAAATATTAGCTCATTTGATCTTCACAACAACACTTTGGAACTTGGTGCTCTTATTATCCCCATTTTATAGATGAGGGAACTGAGGCAGTCAGATGTGAAGTGACTTCATTGGTTAAATTCTTAACATAAGATTTTGCCTTTATGAAAACGTGAAGTGAAAGTTTAACAAGAGGGAAGAGAGCAAGTTTTTCCTAAAATAAACAGGCATTCTCTGCCCTTTCCACCCCACCCATCCCCACCTCATTTAAACTCTTCAGAGTAGGATAGTAGATAGGGCTTGAAGTTAAGAAGATCTAGATTCAAATCCTGACCACTCTGGATCACAGCTCAAGAATTAGAAAGGATCTCAGAGGCCACTAAATCCAACCCCATCCCTCAGTTTACAGATGAGGAACTAAGGTTCACCCTGATCTCGAGGTTATATACAGGTTTTGTTGTTGAGTCCTTTTCACTCACATCTGACTCTTCATGACCCCATTTAGGGTTTTCTTGGCAAAGATACTAGAGTGGTTTGCCATTTCCTTCTCCAGTTGTTGTTCATTCATCTAGGTCATGTCTGACTGTGACTATTTTGGGGGTTTTGTTTGTTGTTTTCTTTAACAAAAACACTAAAGAGGTTTGCCATTTCCTTTTTTTTTGGCTCATTTGACAGATGAGGAAACTTGGACAAATAGGATTAAAGGACTTGTCCAGGGTCACACATCTAGCAAGAAGCCATATTTGAATTCAGAGCTTCCTGACTCTGGACTAGGTATTCTACTACTGTACCACCTAGGCACCTCTCTCCATAGGATATATACTGTTATTTTAGAGACAGGGACTACATTGGTTTTCATTGATATAGGGAACTCTAAATTGAGGAAATTCCCTCCAGTCAGTCAGTCAACAAGCATTATTATGTGTTTGCTATGTACCCAGCAATATGTTAGATGCCAAGGTTGGAAGAAAGAAAGAAAGGAAGAAAGAAAGAAAGAAAGAAAGAAAGAAAGAAAGAAAGAAAGAAAGAAAGAAAGAAAGAAGGAAGAAAGAAAGAAAGAAAGAAAAGAGAAAGAAAGAAGGAAGGAAAAGAGAAAGGAAGGAAGAAAAGAGAAAGGAAGGAAGAAGGGAGGGAAAGAAGGAGGGCGGATGGAGGGAGGCAAGGAAGAAGGAAGGAAGTGAGAGAAGGAGGGAGGGAGGAAGGAAGGAAGGAAGGAAGGAAGGAAGGAAGAAAGGAAGGAAGGAAGGAAGGAAGGAAGGAAGGAAGGAAAGAGTAATAAAGAAAAGAGAAGGGAAGAAGAAAAAAGAAAGGAAGGAAAAAGGAAAGAAAAATACACTTAGAGAGATATCCTACCATATATTTAACCAACTGGACAGAATTTCAGTTCTAAAATTTCTGACCCATCTGATACCTCCTAGGTTTACTTGCTCATTGTCATGCCCTCCCCACCGCCTTCCCTCATTAGATTTCAAGCTCCTTGAGGGCAGGGGCTGTCTTTTGCCTCTTTTTGTATCCCTAGCTCTTAGCATAGTACCTGGTACACAGTAGGTGGTTAATAAATATTTATTGATTAACTGATTGGCTTAAATCTTGGTGCAGGGCTGATTTTTCATCCTTGGTACATGAAGAAAGATTGCTTTCTTTCTGTTCACCCCTTCTCATGTATGTCTTTGGGGATGGTGCTAGTCCGTTTTTAACTCCCTCTCATTACTGCATTTTGCTATTTCCCTCAATTCACTACATTTCCTAGTTTGCAAAGTGTATCTGCTTCCTGGGTGGGGAAAAGACAGAAAACATTTCCCTATACGTTTGGCACCTAACAGGGAGGAGATCGGCATATTTGGTTATCATGTACCAAGCCAGAAGAGACAGACTGACTTCAGAGTCAGGAAAACCTGGATTCATCCACTGCTTTGGGCATATACTGGGGGTGTGGCTCTGAGCAGGTCACTTAATGTCTGAGTGACAACAACAATAATAGCAACTAGTATTTATATAGCATTTAAAGTCTGCAAAGCACTTTACTAATACTATTTAATTTTATCCTCACACCAAATTCTGGGAAGTCAGTGTTATTATTTATTCCCATTTTCCATAAGAGGAAACTGAGGCAACTAGCAAGTGATTTAGAGTCAGAGAATGGGATTCTGAAGCTCTCCTCTGCCACTTACTCTCGATGTCATCTTGCCCAAGGCACTGAACTTCAGTTTCCTCCATATGGGCTTTTAGCTGGGTGATCTCTGAGCTTCCTTCCAGCTCTGCCCAGTTGCTAATCTGCACCAGCAGTGCAGGGGTTAAAGACACCAATGAATCACAGGTCCAGACCATTCCAAACCCAAAACAAATCGAGTGTGTCATTTCTCATCTGTAAGTTCCTTATGGATTCCGAAATGCAGAATCTGAACGTCCCAGGCATATCCCACGAGACCTGTGTGATTGAGAAGACTGTGGAAGACAGAGAAGAGGATCCAGCAGAGAAATCGGGGTCAAGTTAGCATTTTATAACTCTTGGTTGAATGTGTAGATCTTAGACATCTGTTTCTGTCCTCAACCAAATCTTATTTCTTATAATCAGATTTGGGGTCTGCTCATCTGTTCAGTGGTCCTGTTGTTGTTCAGTAGTTTCAGTCATAGTCAATTCTTTCTGACCCCCATTTGGGGTTTTCTTGGCAAAGATATTGGAATGGTTTGCCATTTCCTTCTCCAGCTCACTTGATAAATGAGGAAATGGAGGCAATTGCAGTTAAGTGACTTGCCCAGGGTCACACAGCTAGTAAGTGGTCTGAAACCAGATTTGAACTCAGGAAGATGAGTCTCTCTCCACCGCACCTGGAAACTAGCCAAAGCTGCCTTTGCTTCCAGGACTCTTGATCATCAAAACTATATACTAGAGCAGTGATGGGCAAACTACAGTCCAAGGGCCAGGTGCGGCCCCCTGAAATGTTCTATCCAGGCACCGACATTATTCCTAATCTGATGAATACAGTGAGTAGGATTCAATACAATGAAACTTGGAAAGAGTTGCCTTAGAAACAGACTGACAGATGAGCATTTCCTTTCCTTTGGCCCCCTCTTTAAAAAGTTTGCCCATCATTCTAAGGTATTTACTGAGCCTGAATTCTGAGTGGTTTGTGGTGTTTATCCATTTCAGGACAGAGTTATATAAATTTTGTTGATAAGACTTCACCATTGGGTCAGAAGAGATTTAGAGGTCATTTAATCCAGCTCCTTTGTTTTACATATGGGGAAGCTGAGGCCAAGAGAGATTGAATGACTTAAGTGGAAGATGTTCATCACTTTGAGGAATCTATATTCTAAAGTAACCATATTCAGGACATTCTAAAAGTAGGGAGACACTATGATATAGTGATTAAGGAGCTAGGATCTGTGTTCAAATTCTGCATCTGACACAGACTATGTGATCCTAGACAAATCATTTAACCTCTCAATGCCCCAGGTAACTCTCAAGAATATAAATTTCAGGAAAGGAAGACTCATCTTCCTGAGTTCAAGTCTGGCCTCAGATATTTCCTAGTTGTGTGAACCTGGGCAAGTCACTTAACCCTGTTGGTGTCAGATTCCCCATCTGTCAAATGAGCTGGAGGAGGAAATGACAAACCACTCCACTTTCCAGAAAAGCCCAAATGGGGTCATGAAGAGTTGGTCATGGCTGAAAGGAATGGACAACAACAAAAAATCCTATGGGGGATAGGAATCAGAGAAGATATAGAAAAAAGAATATTGCATGAAAAAAACACAAATTGAGACTTTAATAATAGCTCCCATTGCCTGGAGCCCTTTAAAGTTTTGCCAAATGCATTACATATATTACCTCATCTGAGTCTAATAGCACCCCTGTGAGGTAGGTGCTATTAATGTCTCCATTTTCCAGATGAGGAAACTAAAGGACAGGCTAAATGGTTTGCCCGAGGCCACATTCCAGACTTCCAAATCTGATGCTCCATCAACTCTGCCACCTTCCCCAAACTGAAGTTTGTCATTAATCAGTCAGAGGCTAGGTCAGTGATGGCGAACTTTTAGAGAATGAGTGCCCAAACTGCAACCCTCATGCTGCATGTGAGCCCCCCAGCCTTACCAGACAGGAAAGGGAGGAAGTGCTCCCAATGGGCTGCTGGGAAGAGGGGTGAGTGATGTGAGAAATGTCCTACGGTGGGCATGGAGAGGGGGAAGGGAGCAGCCCCCTCTGGCATGTGTGCCATAGGTTTGCCAACACAGGTCTAGGTTATTAAGCACTTACCAAACCAAGCACTGTGCTTTGCACTGATGACAAACTAACAAATAAACAAAAATCAAAGTAATGAATGAACAAACGAATAAATAAGTAATAAAATAAACAAAAAGAATACAAATTAAAAATAATATAAATGAATGAATGAAAAAATGAATAATAAAAATTGGTAATCCTTGATGTCCAGGAATTCACAGGCTAATGATGAGTAATACCTTCAGTTCAATACAACCTTGCCTGAGAAGCAGTTTATAATTATGATTTTGTCAAAGCCAAAGTGAAATTGAAAGACTGGATGGTACTTTGGACAGAAACTCAAACATGAGTGCTGCAAATCTTCTCTCTCCCCTGCAGAGTCCTTCCCCACCTTCTCCTCTACTTTGTTTTCTTTTCTCATCACTTATAGTCTGCCCTGCTCACCCACCTTTTCTCATTCAGGTATTTTCTTAATATAGAGAAACATTCTCTCTCTCTGTCTCTCTGTCTCTCTCTGTCTCTCTCTCTGTCTCTCTGTCTCTCTGTCTCTCTCTCTCTCTCTCTCTCTCTCTCTCTCTCTCTCTCTCTCTCTTAACCCTTACCTTCCATGGAAGTTAAGTGACTTGCCCAGGGTCACACAGCTAAGAAATGTCTGAGGCCAAATTTAAACCTATGGCCTCTCATCTCTAGGCCTGGCTTTCAATCCACTGAGCCACCCAGCTGCCTTGAACCATTCTCTTTAATGCCAAATAATAAATACAGTGTTGGTGGGTCTAGCCCTGGTTCTACAAAAAGACTGGAATGTGAAAAGGAGTTTAAATAAAATAAACAATAAAAAGTGTGCTTGGTTTAGATTCAGAGAATCTGGGTTCAAATCCTATGTCTACTAGTTATCACATAAGTCATTTAAAATCTTTTGACCTCAGTTTCCCCATCTATAAAATGAAAGGATTAGGCTAGATGGCCTCTAAATCCACTTGGAACTCTAAATCTGGGATGTTATAACCTTGGGCGTCACTTGATGTATCTTCACCTGTAAAAGGAGGGCATTACATTGATGAGATGCCCTCTCAGGTTCTCCAGTGCTAATATTTGAGTCAGTGTTGACCTAAGAGATGCATATTACATATGTGGGCCTTACCCAGAGCTTCACACTCAGGGCCTCTCCTAGAGAAAGTATTTAATACTATTGAACAAACATTAATAAAGTCTTGTTGAATCAAAGCACATGTGCCTCACCCTGTCAAATACATACTGGGGTGCATATATTCATTTTAATATAGGAGGCATTAGTTCCCTTAAGCATGCTCTCTAGTGTCTCTTACCTGCTGTAGGAATTTTTAAACATTTTTCTCTGAGGGCATTTTGGTTATCTCATGAGAATTAATCCCTTTCCTGAAAACAGTGGGTCTCCATGATGGGAACTGGGACTCTGCCATTCACAGACAGATGTTTGAAAGGGGTCTGGCTATTGAACTGGGTTTGGTATATGAGTGGATCCAGACTCTGAGGTGTCCCTCTACACAACAATGCAGCTCTGACTCTATCCCCTCTCATGCTGGGTGATTCTTGCCCATGGCCTTCCATTCATCCTGGACAGAAAATTTCCCCAATGTACTGGAGACCTTTCTTTGGGTCGTTTAACACACGGTGTTCTAAATGTCTTAGTGCAGTTTTAAGCTATTAGAGAAAAAAAGAAGGAAGGAAGGAAGGAAGGAAGGAAGGAAGGAAGGAAGGAAGGAAGGAAGGAAGGAAGGAAGGAAGGAAGGAAAGGAGGGAGAGAGGGAGGGAGGAAGGAAAGAAAAATGAAAGGAAGAAAAGAAAGAAAAAGAAAGAGGAAAGGAAAGAAAGTATTTGCCATCAAAAAACTTGCATTTTGATAGAAGCCCATATATGTAAGGGAGTAGTAGTAACTAAGAAGTGAGGTAGTAGTTCAATGTATATCTATTATCTCTGTCTTTCTAGGTGGCTGCTTTACCTTCTTTTCTGATCCCCTTTCCTCTGTGATGTCTTTTTTTTAACCCTTACCTTCCATCTTAACGTCAATGCCTGTATTGATTCCAAGGCAGAAGAGTGGTAAAGGCTAGGCAATGGGGAGTTAAGTGACTTGCCCAGAATCACCCAGGTAAGAAATGTCTTGAGTCTAGATTTGAACCCAGGACTGGATCCTGTCTTTAAGTCGGGCTCTATCCACTGAGACACCTAGCTGCCCACTAACCTTGTGACTTCTTAATCAAAATCTGATCCCTTTCTGGCCACCACTCCCTTATATGGATTGTGTTCTCTTATTAGAATATAAGTTTTTGAGGGCAGGAACTATCTTTCTATCTGCCTATCTATCTGTCTGTCCTTTTTTCTTCCTTCCTTCCTTCCTTCCTTCCTTC
>NC_058134.1:236864383-236944177 GCF_016433145.1 Gracilinanus agilis
TAGAGAAAAAAAGAAGGAAGGAAGGAAGGAAGGAAGGAAGGAAGGAAGGAAGGAAGGAAGGAAGGAAGGAAGGAAGGAAGGAAGGAAAGGAGGGAGAGAGGGAGGGAGGAAGGAAAGAAAAATGAAAGGAAGAAAAGAAAGAAAAAGAAAGAGGGAAGGAAAGAAAGTATTTGCCATCAAAAAACTTGCATTTTGATAGAAGCCCATATATGTAAGGGAGTAGTAGTAACTAAGAAGTGAGGTAGTAGTTCAATGTATATCTATTATCTCTGTCTTTCTAGGTGGCTGCTTTACCTTCTTTTCTGATCCCCTTTCCTCTGTGATGTCTTTTTTTTAACCCTTACCTTCCATCTTAACGTCAATGCCTGTATTGATTCCAAGGCAGAAGAGTGGTAAAGGCTAGGCAATGGGGAGTTAAGTGACTTGCCCAGAATCACCCAGGTAAGAAATGTCTTGAGTCTAGATTTGAACCCAGGACTGGATCCTGTCTTTAAGTCGGGCTCTATCCACTGAGACACCTAGCTGCCCACTAACCTTGTGACTTCTTAATCAAAATCTGATCCCTTTCTGGCCACCACTCCCTTATATGGATTGTGTTCTCTTATTAGAATATAAGTTTTTGAGGGCAGGAACTATCTTTCTATCTGCCTATCTATCTGTCTGTCCTTTTTTCTTCCTTCCTTCCTTCCTTCCTTCCTTCCTTCCTTCCTTCCTTCCTTCCTTCCTTCCTTCCTTCCTTCCTTCCTTCCTTCCTTTTTTGCATTTGTATCTCTCATCTCTTAATACATGCTTCATTCACTCACTCATTCATCTTAAGCAACCTGACTTCAAATTTTCTTTAATAAATGCAAAGCCAGAAACCCAAATGGGTTCTGTGATTTAAAAAAAGAGAAAGAAAAGCATGTGTTGATTTAAAGACTTCAAGCTTTATGTAATCTACCTTTACTCTAATGTCCCCTTTCTAAATTTCTCCCCTTTTACTTTCACACACCAAAGAATTAGGACCCAGAGCCTGAGAGCACATACAGAGTCAGGCCATAGAAACCAGTACTAGTGCAGACAGTTCTCTAGAAGCCAGTGCCTTCCTAGGGTTATTAGGAAACTTGGTGGTCCACTGATCTGGACTTGGGAAACAGGGAAAAGGTTAAGAAGATTCTGTGGGGGACTCTGCTCAGCCAGGAATATTTGGATGTCTTCCACTGATACAGGATAATGGATGGGTTCTTGCTATAGCAGAGGAGAAGCTGGAATGTGTAACATTCGAAGCAGTGATCTCAGATGCCATCTGTGTGGAGGAGGGTATGGTCCTGGTGTTATAGGAATGGGAAGTAGAAAGGAACTGGGGGAAATCAAAAGTACCCTGCTCTCCTCTGGCAAAATGTCCAAGAATCGAGTCATCTGTTTGGTCCTGAATATAGACTGGAAATATTTTGCTAGTCTTCTAGCATTGCCACCATCGTACACTTGTTAAGTGCCTACTACGTGCCAGGCACCATCAAGAAGGGAATGCTGGAGTGCCCGCCTAGTGTGGTGTTGGCTATTGTTGCAGAATGAAATTAGGTTTGTTTACCTGCTTCCTGCTGTTTAGGATCAACTTGCTGATAGCCAGCTGCCGTTTTCCCAGCGACTGGAGAGAGTGATGCAAACCTTAAAACCCTGGAGTCATTAATGGCTCTTAGCCTTTACCCTCGAGGGGTCTTGAACAAATGTCCTGAACCCAGTATGTTAGCCCAGAGGGAATATTCCCTTAGCACAGGGGTTCTTAAGCTAGAGTCCAGGAGCTGATTTTAGGGCTTCTGTAAATTTGGATGGGAGGAAAGACATCTCTACCTTCTAACTAAAGCTCACCATTTCCTTCCATTATGAATGTAGACAACAGACATTATATTGAGAAGTGGTCCATAGGATTCACAAGACTGCCAAATGAAATGGAGGGAAGAAGGGAAGAAAGGAAGGAGGGAAGGAAGGAAAGAAAAAGGAAGGAAGGAAGGAAGGAAGACAGGAAGGAAGAAAGAGAGGGAGAGAGGGAAGAAGGAAGGAAGAGACAGAAAAAGGATGGAAGGATAGAAAAGAAGGAGAAAAAAAAAGGAAAGAAGGGGAAAGAAAGCATGTATTAAGCATCTACTATAGGGCATGGTACAGTGGAGTCAGGAGGTTCAAATCCAGCCTCAGATACCAATTGTGTCACCCTGGGCAAATCACTTAGCCCTATTTGCCTCAGTTTCCTCATCTGGAAAATGGGCTGGAGAAGGAAATGGCAAACCACTCCAATATCTTTGCCAAGAAGATCCCAGATGGGGTCACAAAGAATTGGGTAGGACTCAGCAGCAACAAAAAGCATCCCCAATACGCTAGGCACTTTACTAAAGTATTTTACAAATATTCTCTCATTTGATTCTCACAACACTGAAAGGTAAGTGCTCTTACCTCCATTTTATAGCTGAAGAAATCAAGACAGTTACAGGTTAAGTTACTTACCCAAGGCCATGCAGCCAATGGATGTCTACACTAAGTCTAGCATCAGAATTGTGAACCCCCGGGAGCAAGGAAACACCAGAGCGCCTAAGGAGAGGTGAACCAGTCCAGGAAAAATAGCTATGGTGAGTCAAGCTATAGTGAGGTTAGGTGAGGAGAAGATGATAGGAGTGGGTTTGTGAAGGAAGAGAAAGGGAGAGAGTCTCAATTTCCAAAAAAACAATGCAAAACAAACAAATAGCAGGCAGCTTTTGAACCCCCAGGCTTTTCCTTGGCCCTCAATGATTCACACTCGGACCTATAATAGTCTTCAAAAGTGAATCCTTTTTTTTTTTTTTAACCCTTACTTTCTCTCAGCAATAATTCTAAGAAGGATAAGAGCTAGGCCAGCCTTGGTGAAGACATGGCATGGGTGCAAGGCCAGCACTGGAGGAACTACTCGTTCCCCCTCTTCTCAGGGCCCGGTGACATTTTTTGCATACCCCACGCCTCTGTCCAGCAGCCCAAAGGGAGTAATTTCTCCCTCCTTCCCTCCCTCTTCAGCAATGTGGGGCTCACAGACAGTTTGAATTTTCCCTCTGGGCACTCGAACTGCGGAAAAGTTTGGTGATGTTTAAGCAAATGGAGTTAAGTGACTTACCCAGGCTCTCACATCTAGGAAGAGTCTGAGGTCACATTTGAACCCAGGTCCTCCCAACTCCACGCCTAGCTCTATCCACTGTGCCACCTAGCTGCCCCGACTTATGAATCCTTCAAGGATTCACTGGCATCACACTTAGCTTAAGTGACAAGGCCGATTCACTCACAGCTCCATCCTGAGATGCAGCCAGGTTATCAGTGGAAATGTTTGATAAAACATGGCCCCATTGGGTTTGGCAGGTATGAAGAAGTGTTAGACAACAGGAGGCACTTCTGTGATAACCATATATAGTTGTAAAAAGACTTATAGGGGCATCTAGGTGGCTCAGTGGATTGAGAGCCAGGCTTGTAAACAGGAGGTCCCGGGTTCAAATATGACCTCAGACACCTTCTAGTTAGATGACCCTGGGCAAGTCACTTAACCCCCATTACCTAGCTTTACTGCTCTTCTGCCTTGGAACCAATCCACCATATTGTTTCTAAGACAGGAGGTAAGGACTAAAATAAAAAAAAAAAAGATTTATAAGGCAGTCTACACATGGTATCAGTTGAGTCTAACAACAACCAGTGAGGTTAGTAATGAAAGCATTTTTGAGATTTAGACTTTGGCCACATGAACCTCAGGCTCCTTGGACTAATGCACCACATGGGAGCATCCTGCTGAAATGCAGGGATAGTACCACCATCCTGAGCCAAACTTCCGTATGTGCTTTCTTCAATCCTCGGACCAGTCTGTCATCTTCTCAATGTCATACTTTGCTTCCTCCGTTTAGGAAAATCGCTATTGATCTCTTAACTCTGTGGGAGTTCTTGTCTCTTCTTTCACTTCCAAAGCATGAGAGTGGTGAGGGCTAGGCACTTGGGGTTAAGTGACTTGTTCAGGGTCACACAGCTACACAATGTAGCCACCTTGCTGCCCCCCTCCATGAGATTTCTTATCCATGTCCTTCTATGAATCCTCTGTAGAAAGATCTCACCAACACAATACAGACCTCCCTCTAGGGCTCTGGAGATTGGACAGATTGAGCAGCTGAGTGCATGGCGGTCCATCCTGTTCTCCTAGATGTCGCTATGGGATCAGCCCATTGCCTTGACTTACCTTTACTCGATGAGGTCTCGTTTGTCTCCTCTTGCACGTGAGTCATGGTTCATCCTGGCCTTCTCAAAGGCTCAGAAGGCTCATTTTAAGTTGGCAGCCTCAAAAGGCCAGGGCTGCCTCAGATGAGGCTGGTAGTCCAGGCTTGAGATTGGAATGAAATGAGACACTTGTAGATGGAACTAGAAGTTAACAGGATGAAGTTTTCTTTGCCGTAGCATGGAAAGGACTCTGGGTAAGGCTATGGCACCACTGCTTTCAGTAGGAAGCCCATCCCTCATATTTGTACTAAAATGGTCTTGATCATGAGACCAGGCAACAGCACCACATTTTTCACGTTTTAGCAGATATTGGCTCCTTTGGGGCAAGTTTCTCTTCTGCTCTTAGGTGACCAGATGTCTCCATTGGAGGGCTGGGAACGTTAGAACTCTGGGTCAGTTAAAGCTCAAGGTCAGAGTCGATTCCTTTTAAGGGAAATCTGGGCTAGGCTCTGTGGGGTAGGAACAGGGGTGTGCTGCTTCCAGTTGGCATGGGCTCTGAGAGCTAAATTTACAACCTGGAAATTGGTGAACCCTAAAAATCAGGGACTGATTCATTGTTTTATTGATTTCTAAACTTAAGAAAATGATACAGAAAATGGTATTAATAGATGGCAACTTCAAATCTGGCCTCAGACACTTTCTAGCTGTGTGCCCCTGGGCAAGTCACTTAACCCCCATTGCCCAGCCCTTATCACTCTTCTGCCTTGGAACCAACACACAGTATTAATTCTAAGATGGAGGATAAGGGTTTAAAAAATAATAATAATGCTTGAAATCTTTTCCTCATCCATTCACCAGCACACTTCTAAAAAAGCCTAGAAAAAATTAGCCCATAAAAGTACAACAATCCATACCATAACAACAACATTGTAGGCAAATGTCTTTGACCGACTTAAGAACATTGAACAATATAATGACTAACTATGATTTCAGATAAGCACTGGTGATTCAGGCCACCCACCTCCTGACAAAAGAGGGTGCAGAATGAGAAATATATATTTTTGATCTGCCCAGTACAGAAATTTGTTTTGCTTTACCCATATTTATTTCAAAGGCTTTGTTTTCCTTTTTCAGTTGGAAATGGAAAAGGTAAATTCATGCTTGTCAGTTGAAGATGTGTTTTTTTTTTCCTTTGGGGGGGCAATTTTTTTTAAAGGGAAAGAAAAGTCAGCCTACATCTGGCAGACTTCAGAGATATTGTTCCTAACACTGTAGGAGCTGGTCATTTTAATGTGAAAACTGGATTTATGGTGAGCTAGTCTGCTTCTGGCTTATAAACTGTGTAGTACAAATTGCCAGCTTGTAAATGTACACTCCGGACTGCTTTCTTCCATTTCAAAAAGCCAGATTTATTGTCCCTTTCTTTCCTTGTCCCTTTCAAAAATGTTTATGGTACCTTCTTTCTTTCCCCCCCAATTTACTATATGTTGCTCTGTGCTATAAAATCATACTGTGACATGAAAAAGAAGCGTATTTCTATCGCTTCATTTTAGGTTTGGATTTCTGCTCATTTATCAGTTTTTCCCTCCTCGATCTCTTCTAATTTCTTCTCTAATGGCATAAGAAGACTTGGAGCCTATAATAATAATAATAACTAGCTTTTATCTATTGCCTCCTCAGTGCCAGACACTATGCTAAGTTCTTTGCAAATATTACAAAAACAAAGTCATTTGATCTTCACAATTAACCTCTGAGGTAGATGTTAATCGTTTTCCCCATTTGCAGAAGAGGAAACAAGCAGAAAGGTAAAATGACTTGCCCATTTTGTTGCTTTTGGGTTATTTTCAGTCATTTCTAACTCTTTGTGACCCCATTAAGGGGTTTCTTGGCAAAGATAATTAAGCGATTTGCCATTTCCTTCTCCATCTCATTTTCAAGTTGAGGAAACTGAGGCAAATAGGGTTAAGTGACTTGTCCAGGGTATCCAAACAGGGTCTCCCAACTCCAAGTCTAGCACTCTTACCCACTGTATCACTTAGCTGCTTATGAAAGGCAGTATCCATAGAGTTCTTGATATCATTAATGTATTTGATATCATTAATGAAATGAGGTGACATAGGTAAATGTTTTACTTTCAGCTCTCTGTAAGTGTTAGCTAGCTACTATTAGGAATTGAAGGCTAGTAGCATGCATTCAATTCCATTCAAACAGCATTTCTCAGATACTTAAAAGTGTGCCTCTGAACCACTGGGCTTACCATCTTGAGAGGTCTAAATTAGCTCAGTAAACTTTTAAGGACCCATTTTATGCAAGGTAAGGGGCCTTCTGCAGAGAATACAAAGTCAAAGATAAGATAATGATGGCAAGAATAAAAACAGGGGGAAAGATAAGCAACTGATTTCACAGATTTGTACATTTAGAACACTTGAAACTAATGTGGATTTTTTATTTCTAGAAATTTCAAACACAGCCTGCTATGCCTTTCCTGCCTCTGCCTCATCTCTCTGAATTACTTTATGTTTATTGAGTATGTATTTTATATTTATTTAAGATCTCTCCTCATCAAGTCTTATGCCAGTTACTTGGCCCTTACTATAAACTAAAGTTTCTTTTTTTTTAATCCACTTTCTATCTTATTAACATCTCTGAGACAGAAGGACAAGGACTAGGCAATTTGGGGTTACATGACTAGCCCAAGGTCACACAGCTAATAAATGTCTGAAGCTGGATTTGAACTCAGGTCTTCTTGACTCCCTCCCTGGCACTCTTCCTACCTAAGCTGCCCCAGTATTATGAATAATATATTAACTCACCCCAAGGGTTCCCAACACAATTTTTGTTATTGTTGAAAGGAGGCATTGAGAATCCCTCCTGTGGTAGTTTTGTGTTGGGCAGCAGGTTTAATCACTCAATCAACAAATATTTATTAAGCATCTCCTATCCTCCCCAAGGGATACAAATACACATGGGAAACATTTCCTCCATTAGGCTGTGAGCTCTGGGAGAGCAGGGGCTGGTTTCCTCCTGCCTTTGTGTCCCCAGGCTGAGTTCAGTGCCTGACACTTAGTAGGTCTTTTATAAATACTTGATTTACCTAGACTCCAGGAGTTTATAATCTAGTTGGGAGAAGCACATGCACGTTAGAGTCCCCAGGTTAAGGAGTCAGCACTTATTTGGTGAGTTTTCCCTGGGGTTACCACCTTGGCTAGTATGGCAATAAAAACTTTGGATAAATATTTATGCTTCAGGCCAGAGGCTGAATACCATTAAATACACTAATGGGGTGGGGGGCAGTTAGGTGGTTCAATGGATAGAGTGCCAGACCTGGAGATGGAGGCCCTGGGTTCAAATCTGACTTCAGATACTTCTTAACTGTGTGACCCTGGGCAAGTCACTTAACTCCAGTTGCCCATCTCTTACTATTCTTCTACCTTGGAACAGATACTTAGTATAAGGATTTTAAAGGAAAAAAAAATATCAACCAATTCTCTTCTCCATCTTAATGAAAAGAAAAAGAACAAGGTGATAGCTAAAATGCCCTCCTCAAAATAATTATGTATGACTATAATTATTCTCTCATTAATTTCTGCAAGGGGAAGTAGGTGTTCATGGGAATAAGAGTATTTTTTGAATCTTTACCTTTAAAGAGGGAATTCTCTCTCCCCCAGGGAACTGACGGAGCCCTGTTATTCTTCAGTGAAAGGTGCTAGACCTGTTCTTCCATCTGCTACTTCTCCCTGGGAGTGCCAGATGGA
The DNA here is from genome assembly GCF_016433145.1 of Gracilinanus agilis. Lineage (NCBI taxonomy): Eukaryota > Metazoa > Chordata > Mammalia > Didelphimorphia > Didelphidae > Gracilinanus > Gracilinanus agilis. Next base: position 236,872,330 of record NC_058134.1, read on the forward strand.
AATCAGCTTTGCCCATTTTCTTATGGGGAAATGCAGCCTGTGATATTTGGGTGGTGTGTATGAGGGTGATCGTGAGCCCGTGTGTGTCCAACTGAGCTAGCAGAGGTTTCGGCGCAGTCCTGGGGACAGATTCTATGTCTGTCGGTTGAGGACTGGCCTAGGGAAGTTCATCACCAGGCTGGCCCCAGAAGGATTTGCAACTCCATACAACTTTCTACTAAGTTCTAGAGGAGTCAAGTCATAATCTGCCTCAGTGGAGGGAGTACCCCACACCGACAGAATTGCCGATTCTTTTTTTCTTTGTTTACAGATTCTTAAAATATTTTAAAATCTATTAAAGGCAGCCGTATGACAGGCAGCTCTAGGATAAGGAAAGAGTTCACTCAAAACTCAAAGAATCTTAAAAATCTTCTCTTGGTTTTGGAGTCCCAGCCAAGTAGATTCTATGACTCCTACTCCTAACTAACAGATGGATTTCTCTTAGTGGGCTCACTATAGTACTATAGCATGTAGCTTCCAAAATGCTGTCCGTACAGCATCTCAGCAATGTGCGTCCAGATAGTACTATGATCCTGATTTTACAGATGAGGAAACTGAGGTCATTGGTTGACTAAGATCACATAGCCAGTCTAGTGTTTTTTTCCACTGAACCTTAATTCCTAGTAACAGAACCAGTCAACAAGGATTCATGAATAGCCTACTATGTGCCAGAAATTGTGCCAGATGCTAAAGATACAGTTCAGTTAACTAGAATTTATTAAGCACCTACTATGTGCCAGTACCATACTAAGCCCTGGGGATAGGAAGAAAGGCACAAGACAATCCCTGCACCCAAGAAACTCACATTCCTTAAGGAGAGAATACATACATATATGTGTGTGTGTGTGTGTGTGTGTGTGTGTGTGTAGTGTGTGTGTGTGTGTGTGTGTGTGTGTGTGTGTGTGTGTGAGAGAGAGAGAGAGAGAGAGAGAGAGAGAGAGAGAGAGAGAGATACAAAATAAAAAATACCAGATAATAGAGAAGCAGTAGTATCTGGAGGATGGGCTTAAAAAAGGCTCCATGTAGGAGTGGGACTGTATATTATTTTGCCTGTAGTTTTCCAACCAGGGTCATTAGGCTTGATTGCAGTATTTCCTGACAACTTTAAGATACTTAAACAGTAGCTCTTAGTATCATCTACCTAAGTTGATCATTAATTAAAACTCTGCACAATCTGGCCTCTATTTCCCTCTCCAGCCTTATTTTATATTCTTTCCCTTCTGACCATCACTCTTTGGTGTGGTCACCCTGGCCTGCTAGCTGTTCTCCTTATAGGACATGCTACTTCTTACTTCTGTGCCTGGAATGGACTACCTCCACACATTTAACTTCCTTCAAAGCACAGCTCAATGAGACTTTTCTTAATTTCCACCTCTTTCCCCTGCCCACCACTGCCCACCAATCTAGAGCTGAAAAACACTTTAGAGGCTAGGTACTATTGTCCATTTCATGGATGAGGATACTAATCCCCATATCACGCAGGTTAAGGTATCAGTGATAGGATTTGAACTCAAGTCTTAGGACTACAGAACAAAGAATCTTTTCCTTTGTACCTCTCTGCCTCCTTTATACTAGCTGTTTTCTACTTTCTTCCTCTTGAAATTACTTGTTACTGTGTATATACACTTATCTTTGTATTTACTGTAACCAACTTTTTTCTGTTGTATGTATCTTGTGTGTACCTTGAGTGTGTGTGTTGTGTGCACCTTGCTCAAAGGCCTAGGGACTGGATCTGAATCTTAATAATATTGGTAACTCCAAGGTAAGGAAACCCTCCCCTACTAATGCTCCTTAGCTTCTCTACAATTTAGTCTTAGAATATGGAGTCCCCAGACTTGACCAGGGTAACACACCCTACAAAAGTCAGAGCTGGAATACAGGTCTTCCGGGCTCCTACTTCATTCAGCTTTCTATCCACCAAGCTACATAGTCAGTAAACCTTATTTGATAAATATTCACCGAATTGAATTTCTCCTGTCCCTGTGGGCAAATCAAGAATGCAGTCAAGAGTAAGGAAAGGAGAAATAAGAGGGTGGCATTCACACTAGAATGATAATTCTTCAACAGGTGGCTCTTGGGAAAGGAGGGCTTTGCTGAATCTCCAAGTTAGCTATAGAGTTACCTCTACATAAGATCACAGGTCCAGGTCCTATCCCTTTGAGCAAAGTACGGAGATACAAATCACAAGAGAAAAAGTTTGGTTACAGATTTATAGGCGAAAGCTTTATAGAGGCAAGAAAAGGAGAGAAAGTGTTTAGGGACTAGCAGGGAACTATATTTTATGTGAGGGGGAGGAAGCTGATTTCACTGTGTAAAAGTAGATGGGGACCAGATTGGGGAGAGTTTTGAATGCCAGCCTCAGGAGTCTGAATTTTCTCCTTCAGAGGTAATCCGGAGTCTCCAAAGTTTTGTTGCGTTTGTTTTAACGCCCTGTGCATTACGAGAGGAATCTGGTGGCTCTCTGGGGGGTGAGGGGGTCTTGGAGTTGAGGCAGGGGTGGGAACCTAGAGGATGGGAGATCAGTCAGAGGAGGTGTTTGAAGCAGTCCAGACGAGAGAAAAAGAGGGCAAGTATTCGGGTAGCTAGTAAATAGAATGCAACCCAGGGGATGTGGGGAGAGGTGGAAAGAGACAAGATTTGGCAATTGATTGGATGGGGGCGGGGGGAAGGGAGTGGCCGCCTCTTGTGCATGTATAAATACACCTAGAGAGGAGACGCCTTTTTTTTTTTTTTTTTTTTTTTTTTTTAAAGGGGGAAGAGGGAACCCTGGGAGACAGAAAAGTTTTCCCGGAGATCGAGGCTGAGAGAGAGGAAGAGGGAAAGCAGACCTTCCCGCGCCCTCTGGGGGGGACCAGACTCTGGAGCCTGGAGCCCCGGGGACTAGAGGGGAGGGAAGAGGGAGGAGACTGCTTTTCCTCCGCCCGCTCTACCGCACCCTGCCTGCGGAGGCGCCGGCGAGTTCAGCAAAGGGTTAAGCCAGGGGGAGCAGCCGCTGGCCAGACCCCTGGGCACCGGCCCGGTGTGGACGCGCCACGGGTGCTCCTGCCGAGCCGAACGAAAGGAAAAGTTGGGGGCGAGCCTGCGCTGCAGAGCGCGGTTCAGGGGTTAGCCGCCGGGAGATCGGCGGGTCGGGGACCAGCAGCCACCTTAACCACCGCCGCCGCCTTCGCCTCCCGGAGCCAGGATGCCCGGCAGCGACACGGCGCTCACCGTGGACCGGACCTACTCGGACCCGGGCCGGCATCAGCGCTGCAAGAGCCGGGTAAGCTCGGCAGAGTCAGTGACCGAGGCGGGGAGGGTGGGCTCTGAGGGCTGGCCAGGAAGGCTGGGCGCACATGGACTAGACCTGACTCTGACCCTGACCCTGGACCCAGACCGATCGCCACAGCCACCCGCTTGGGCCGGGGGAGGGGGCTGCCGGTGGCTTAGTCTTTTCTCACTCGCCTGAGCAGTTCCTAGAAATAGTTACGTTTAATGAGTGTTGCTTCCTCCTCCCCCGCCTCCCTTTCCTCCTTTCTCCGCAGCGCGCCCCAACTCTGTTCGCTTCTCTGGAGTTTGGGGTGGGGGGAGTACTCTGAGAGCCCCGCCACCGCCCGAACTTGAATATGCGTCTCCGGCTTTGATGGTCCGGCCAATTCTAGCTTTTAGGAAGCACCTAAGCCAGGCACAATCAGGTTTTTAAGTGACTAAAACAAAATATACAGGATTGAAGAGGATATCGGTTATACTGAAATAGTGATTTTTTTTTTCAACTTCCCGGTCCCCACACTAGGAAGCCTTGGACCCTCTCTGAAAAGGAGAGCCCCGGATGGTGGCCCTGTCCGCCCAGAGAGCCCCTTGGACAGTCGGCAAGGCCAGTGAGGACCCTCGGTTTAAAAGGAAAAGTGCGTGTGTGTGTGTGTGTGTGTGTGTGTGTGTGTGTGTGTGTGTGTTACTGGGACTCTGGAGACGGCAGAGATCTCTTTTCTCTGATCCTCCCCTTCCCCCTAGGCGCCCACTTCGAGTTTCCTCGGGTCGCTGAGGAGTGAGTGAGTGAGCGAGAGCCTGATCCTGGGCTGGGCGCACTGGCACTGCCACCCCCCAAGAAGCTGGGCTTGAGGCAAGTCAGAGTCCCCGACGGCTGCTTCCCTGCTCTTTAAAGGCAAGCGAGGCGAGCGCCCTTCTCATTGTTTGCGGTATAATTTGCTGTTACTGATTTTGGCTGTGGGCGAAAATAGCTCCTCTCTTCTGAGGCTTTTGCAGAGACGAGAAATTCCGGGCAGTAGAATAAAAGCAGAGGGGCCCAGCTTGAGAGAACAGCCTTACTGGATCTCTCCAGGCAAAGGAAAACCCGAGGCTCCCTCCGTGTCAGTCGCATCGGCTTTCTTGGCCTTCCCCTATCTTTTTGGATGTGACAACTGGACGGATTTCCCCCCTCTTGCCCGTTCACTCTGCGCCTCGGAGGCAGCACCTCCTCCTCCACCTTGGCACTGGCTGCTGGCCTGCCGAAGTCGTTCGCCCTTTGCTCTGTAAACAGTGCCCACTTGTTCCTGACCCCCAGGGTCTTGGTGTCAGGTTCTCTGTATAAAGTTCACCTGGGAAATCATCTGACATTCGGTTCTACCCACCTGGCTGAGCCCGAGCCTGCTCCCCTGCCGGGAAACGTAGCCCGGCCTACTTGCTGGGGAGTAAGTGCTCAGGGACCTTCTCTTCTACTTGGGCCCGACTAAATAATTAGCCCAGACGCGATAAGATTGTTTCCTCGGGTGTCTGCCCGGATGATAAATCCGAAGACAGTTACAGATCCTATGCCAGGCGCGGGGATGAGCGCGAGGGATACAAAGAGAGTAAAAACAACCACAAAACGACAACACTCCCCCCATCTCCCCCCCCCCACGCGCGCACACACATACACGGGGTTCCTGTCCTCTAGGAGTTTATCTGTTAACACGCAAACGAGATATGGACGGGCTAAACTGGAGATAATTAAGGAGGAAAGGCACCAGACTTAGGGAGACTGGAAAGGGCTGCTTGTGGAAGGTGGGATTTTAGCTAGGACTGGAAGGAAGCCAGGAGGTGAGGAGGAGAGGGGAGAGAACTCCAGGCATGGAGAGCCAGTAAGAAGACCCAGAACAAACCTGAAAGACTTCTGATGGGGAGCCCTAGCCACCTCCGGAGAAAGAACTGTGGGAGTCGCCTTTCCCATCAGGATTTTATGGTTTTACCTTGGGGTTTGGGTTAGGTATGAGTTTGCCTTACAACAAGGACCAAAATGGAAGTTTGTTTCGTCTGACAATAAACATTTTTAAAAGGGTTTAAAAAAAAAAAAAAAGAATACCCAGAGTCAGAAATGAGTGTATTGCTAGAAGAGCAGAGAGGACGATGTCCCTCTGAATAAGTCTAGTACTTGGGAAGCCAGTGAGGTGTTGGGAAACTGGGAAGGTAACAGGGTTAGGTTATGAAAGGCTTTAAGAGAATTTTTATCATCATTTGAGCTATTACTGGTTTATTTCAAGTTTGAAGAGCAGCGACAGCAGGATCATTGGGAAGAGGAACAGATTTAGAAATGGGTTGTTGTTCGGTCATTTCAGTTGTGGTGATTCTTTGAGACCCCTTTTGGGGTTTTCTTGGTAAAGATACTAGAATGGTTTGCCATTTTCTTCTCCAACACATTTTACAGATGAGGAAACTGAGGCCAACAGGGTTAAATGACTTGCTCTGGTTCATCCAACTATCGAGTCTGGTTGACTCCATGTCTTGCACTATATCCACTCTACCACCTAGATGCCAATGGAATTATAGGATCATACATTTGGAACTGAAAGAGACATTAGGGGTCATGAAGTCCAGGGTTCAAATACTACCCCTGTGTATCCTGGGCAAAGTCAGTTAACCTCTCTGGACCTCAGTTTCCTCATTAATAAAATAAAGGGACCAGATGACCTCTAAAGACCCTTCCTCCTCTAAAGGACTTTATAAGCCAATAACTATAACATGTGAAGCCAGAGGACTTGGGTTCAAATCTCAACCATGGTGGTAGAAACTACATGCCTTTCTAGAAATCATTTCCATGAAGCCTGTTTCTTCACCTTTAAAATGAGAGAGTTGGATTAGATCATTTATAAGGCCCTTACCAACTCAAAATTTTGGAACATAAGTCTTGGGCTAGAGATGTTCCTTCTCTCTTCTCCCCAAAATCCAACTTTTTCTTTGCTTGACTCCTTTAGGACTTTCTCTTGGTTGAACATAGCTCCCTAACAAATTAGTATTTAAAATTCCAAAACTGCCACCAAGTTGATATGTAAAAATCCCAATTGCACAGCAATTGGGGAAATATTGCTTAAAAATCTTTCATTTCCCACAACTTCCTTTATAGCCTGGGATCAAGTTTGATGCACAAGAAGAGAGGAGGAAATGCACTTCTCTCATTTCTCTGCCGAAGTGGTGGACTATGGGTGTGAAACATTGTATAGGCCATCAGAGGTTAAGCTGTTGGTTAGTTTTGCTGAAGTGAGGTGTTTTTCCCCCCTTTCCTCTTTCATTTTTGATTCTTTGTTGCAAGGGATGATTTTTGGGGCAAGGGAGGGATACATTTGGAAATGAAACTGATGGTTAAAAAATTCAATACATTTTTTAACCTTTATCTTCAGTCTTAGAATTGAATCAAAGAATGTGTTCTGAGGCAGAAGGACGGTAAGGGCTAGGTAGATGGCATTAAGGTTCTTGGCCAGGGCCACACAGCTAGGAAATATCTTAGGCCAGTTTTGAACCCAGTAAAAAAAAGGATTCCTGTCTCGCCCTGACACTCAATCCACTAGCCACCTAGCAGCCCCGCCAAAATTGGAATTCATTTTTAAAAAAAGAAATACTTTTTAAAAGGAAATAGGTTTAGAGTCTTAATGGTGGAGAAAAGATCATAGGATCTTAGATTTAGAACTGACTTGTAGGTCATTGAATCCAAACCCTTCATTTTTTTCATATGGAGACATTGAGAGTAGAAAAAGGGGAAGTGATTTATCCAAGGTCACACAGATGCTGGAATTGGAACCCAACTCTTCTGACTCCAGATTCACTATCTTCCTCCTAGCTACAAATGAGAATAAATACTCTAACTTAAAAAAAAAAAGCATCTAGGAGCTTCTGTTACATATAATTTTTAATATGTATATCGAATTTAACATTAATATAAGCACTGCCCTGATTGTCTTTATCACTTTCTGGACTTCCTTCTGCTCTTTTCTGTGTATTTTTTAAATGTTTCATTGATGCCTTTTCTTTTCTTTTTTAAAATTAAGTTTATTTATTTAATTAATTAGTTTAGATTATTTTTCCATGGTTACATGATTCATGTTCTTGTCCCCCATGCCCCTCCTCTCACCCCTTTTCCATAGCCAATGAGCAATTTCACTGGGTTTTACATATGTTATTGCATTGATGCCGTTCTGAAGTATATTTTAATTGGTGTTTTGTGCAGCTAACACAATGAATGGTTTGAAAATCATGAAGATCTCTGACTTTTTAAAAGATGTTCTAATAATAATAGATAATATTTATGTAGTTTAAGGTTTGTAAAATGTTGTGTGTATGTCATCTCATTTAATGCTCACAATAAGCTTGGGAGATAAATGCTATTATTATCCCCATTTTGCAGATGAAAAAACTGAGGCACATAGAAGTTAAATAACCCTTCCAGCTTCACACAGATGGTAAATGACTGAGGGAGGATTCTAATCTGGGTCTTTCTCATGCTAAGACTTTATGTACTGTGAAAGGAAGGAAGCAATCATTTGTTAAGTACCTATTTGACAGCAACTGTGCTAAGTGATTTAGAAATATTGTCTCATTTGATCCTTACAATAACCCTTGGAGATAGTTGTTATTTTTATCCTCATTTTACAGTTGATGAAACTGAGGCAAATAAAGATTAAGTGACTTGTCTAAGGGCACACAGCTAAGAAGTTTCTGTAACCAAATTGAACTTAGACATTCCTGACTCTAGGCCAAATACTCTACTACTAAGCTAAGGTAGAGATGAAAAAGATTTTTTTTTTAAGAGTTGTATTGATGCTCTTTTCTTTTAAAAAAAATCACAGTGGACACATGTTAAAACCAGTGGAAATGCGCATCGGCTATGGGGGGGGGGGAGTTTGGGGGGGTGAAGGGGAAAGTAAGAGCATGAATCATGTAACCATGTTAACTTTTCTAAAAAATAAAAATTATTAAATGCTTAAAAAAAAATCACTGTTGGGGGCAGCTGGGTGGCTCAGTGGATTGAGAGCCAGGCTTAAAGACAGGAGGTCCTGGGTTCAAATTTGGCCTTAGACACTTCCCAGCTGTGTGACCCTGCACAAGTCACTTAACCCCCATTGCCTAGCCCTTACCACTCTTCTGCCTTGGAACAGTATTGATTCTAAGACAGAAGGTAAGGGTTAAAAAAAAAAATCACTGTCATTACCCAGTGTCTTCTTTCCCTTGCCCCTCTGCCTTAAATCCCTGCTGTAATAAAGGAAAGCAAAATAAAATGGACACATTGACCAAGTCTGAAAATGTATGCCTTTCCCCTACATGCAGGCGTGCTTTAAAAAAGAAGTGTGGGGTCTCTGATTTTCTTGTACATTTCTGTGATGCCATTTCTGTAAAGTAATAGAATGAGTCGTTCTAGTTGACCAGGTTGCCCCATTGCATTCATCCTTCAGGCCTTACTCAGCTGTGGAAACCTTAACCTTAACCTTCTAGTAACTCACTTTCAGTTCTAATAAAATAAGAAAAGTATCAAAGGGTGCACCAGGGCTGTTTAGATGAAAAGATGTCCTTAAGGAATTCTCTTGGATATAGGCTTTCAGTCTTAGCTGTATGCCTTCAGGTGATCATCTGTTTCTAGAGCTGTTTTTTTAGGGGCCAGCAAAAGTTAAACAAGGAAGGAGTATTTATTTTTTCCTTTTCAAGTCCTTCTGATTTAACACCTATTGGATAATTTTATAAGCTTGGGTGATGCCTAATATTATGCTGCATTTATCACTAATAGTCCATTTGGTTATAGCTTGGCTACAGCTTTCATGAATATTGCCTTAACCCTATGAATTAGGCAGAGCAGGTAAGCAGTATTATTATTGTGCCCATTTTACAGATGAGAAAACAAGAGATGTGCCGAGATTGGGTGGCTTGCCCAGGGTCACGGAGCTAGGTATGTGGATGTGTCCTAGTTCTGAATTTCAGACCAAGGGACTTAAGGGTTTTTTCTTTTTTATAAACTTACAAAAAATAACCCTTTCCTTTTGTCTTAGAATCAATACTAAGGTTCAATTCCAATGCAGAAGAGCAGTAAGGGCTAGGCAATTGGAGTTAAGTGATTTGCCCAGGGTCACTGAGCTGTAGGAAGTGTCTGAGGCTAGATTTGAATCCAGGACCTCCAGTCTCCAGCTCTCTATCCACTGAGCCATCTAGCTTCCCTCTTTATTAGGAACTTTTAGCAAACATGAGTAAACAAAGAAAGAAAAACAAAAAGGGAAATTGTACATGAAGCTCTAATCTTCTGTTATGTACAATTTGTAATAATAAATTTGTCCTGTTTGTCAGTGTCTCCTCTTGGATGTCCCTTTAATCTCCCATTTTTAAGTGTTATTTGAAGGTTTCATTTTCATTCTTTTTTATTCTTCTAATCTCTGTCACCATCCACTAACACTTTCTCCTCCTGAAAGAAATAGAATAAATAAGAGTTAAACAAAACAAATCAACACATTGGCATTCATCTGAAAATGCATGTCTCATTCTGCATATCTAGTCTCTGCTCCCTCTGCCAAAAGGTGGGAGGTGTGTTTCATCATTAGTCTTCTTTTTTTTTTTAAGTTATTTTTCATTTTTCATTCTGAATTTTTAACATAAACTTGAACATTTCTTTGTACAAAAACAATTACATTTACAAAACAACACTGCCCTGCTTGTCTGTTTCCTCTTTATCATTATTCTTCTGAAGCTATGATTGGTCACTGCATGATCTCTCTTCTGGAATTGTGATGGTCATTACCTCAATGAGAGGTCTTAAGCCTTCCAAAATTCTTTTCCTTTACATTATTGTTCTCCTGGTTCTGCTCACTTCACTCTGCATCAATTCATAGCGATCCTCCCAGGCTTCTCTGAATCTGGCATAGTTGACATTTCCTACAGTGCAATACTATTCTATTCCATCTTTATGCCATAATTTATTTTCATTTATTTAATTTTAATTTTGAATTTATTCACTTTTTATTCACATTTATTTATTTAATTTGTAATTTAGGCATGCTTCTATCATTTATTCACTTCCAGTTGATGGGCGCACATTTTATTTCCGCTTATTTGCTACAACAAAAAGTGTTGCTTTAAATATTTTGTGCATGTGCGTCTTCCCTTTGCCCTCTTTGGTGGATATGGGTGTGTTTATTCCTTGATAGGGTAAAAAGACCCACATATACAAAAATGCTTAAAACAGCAGGCATTCTCTGTATGTGTACATATATATGCATATATATGCATTTATATATATACATACACATATATATGTGGCTCTACAAATATATAAATATATTTACATATATGTACACACAGATATGTACATGCATGTGCGTGTGTGTGTGCACACAGAGGCCTGGAAGATGTATCCTTTAATCAAAGGGAATACCCCGTGTTCTGATTTTTGGGCGTAGAGTTCCCAATTGCCTTTCAGAGTGATGGGATCGCTCACTTCTACACCTGCAATCACTAGCGTTTTCCTCTGTAGGCTAAGGGATACTAATAAGCTTTAAAAAAATAAAACGAACCGTGTGAATGAGCAATGTACCTGGTGTCCTCAAAGAAACTAGGTTAGGTTGAAAATAAACCAGCTTGAGGCAAGCAAGAATTTTCATTAAGATCGAGATTACAGCAGCAATGATTGAACTTCCTGTCTCTCTGGTTGCTGTCATCAGCTGTGAAATGAATGAAGTTCTATGATGAGTCTGGGGAGGGTCAGTGAGAACTTTTGGAAGATGATGACTCGGGGGATTTTGTTGGAGAGAATTCTAGTAAGCTTGCCTAAAGTGCTCTAGCAGAAGGCAGTGATTCTTTACCAACTCAAATCCATTAGGCGATTAGGAATATGGTTTCTTATTGTGATACAGTTAAGTAGCCATTACTCTATTCCCCTCTGTCTGGAGCCTCTGGCTACCGGCATTTGTTCCTTATCCTTGGTAAAGGATTAGATAATGACTATGTTACAAATATCTCTAATAGATAGAATCAGTCTGTTTCTTCAGCTCACAAGGTTTCATATAAGCTCATTACCTTTTCCCTCCCAGGCACTCAGTTTTCAAATTTTATTGATTTATAGACTCTCTTCCCATCCATTCCTTTCTTCCCATTTTCACAGCCTTTGCTATAGTTCAGGACCTCATCTTCTCTCATTTGGACTGTTTGCAATAGTTTCCTAATTGGCCTCCCTGCTTCCATGTATGTCCATTCCTTTTCTGATGCATTCCCCACCCAGCTGCCAAAATGAAATTCCTGAAAAAAAAAAATCTTTTTTGTCGCTGTCTTTCAGTAGTATCTGACTCTTAGTGACCCCATTTGGTTTTTCCTGGCAAAGATGCTGGAGTGGTTTGTCATTTTCTTCTCCAGTTCATTTTACAGATGATAAGACTGAGATAAACAAAGTTAAGTGACTTGCCCAGGGTCACATAGCTAGTAAGTATCTGAGATTAGATTTGAATTCATGTTCTCCTGACTCCAGGGCCAGCATTCTATCCACTGTGCCACCCCATTGTCCTGAAAAAGACCTGACTTATACTCAAAGATTATTCCTCTTCTCAAGTGCCTTCCTATTGCCTCTGGGATAATATATGAACTTTTTGAATAGGAGAGAGACTGAGGCAGAGGCAGAGACAGAGACAGAGTTTAGAGTTTAACCTCCAGCCTTCAAAAAGTTTATATAGCCCTGGGCCATTTTAACACTAGAAGTCTAGCTTAGAGTAAGGTGAACTAAAGAGTCCCTCTCAGAGTCCCTGGCCTCAAGTAGTTGTTATGAGAATCAAATGGTGAAATGGTTAACATGGTATCTGGCACATAGTAGGTGCTCTATAAATGCTATTGTTGTTAAAGGACAAACACACCTATAAATCAGTACTAAATATGTGCCAGTCCCCAAGACAATTAAATCCTTAACTTGACTTTTGTAAATGTCTTTAGTTGACAAGTGTAGGGCATTCACCTTTCAAAATAGTTCTATAAGCCCTAGAAATTATGCAATCGGTGATACCATGCCACTTTATATTGAATTCCTCTGTTACTAAGTAGGGCACATTTATCCATAATTAGAATCCTGTCTACTTTCTTCATATCTTGAACATTTCTGAAAGCTTTCTTCTGCGTGCCGCCTTTATACAGTAAATGCTTTTCCTGGAAAGCTAAAGAGATGTCAGATGACCAAGATGGGCATCTCTCTGCTGTGGATAAAGGGCCTTCCTTGGAGTCTGGAAAGCCTGAGCTCCAGTCCCTTCTTTAACTCCTGTGAAGCTGTGTGGCTCTGGGCACATCGTTTAATTTAACAGCATCTTGGGTAGCTTTCTAAGAAATCAAATGATGGAGCAGCCAGTCTTCTCTGGCAGCCAGAGTTTAGATACTAGAAGGTACTAGGTACTCCCTCTTTCTTCCCTCCCTTCTCCCTTACTTTCTATCTTATAATCAAAGCTAAGTATCAGTTCCAAGGCAGAAGGCCAGTGATGGGCAAACTACCACCTGCCAGCCAGATGCTGCCCCCTGAAATGTTCTATCCCACCTCATGATATTATTCCTAATCTGATGAATACAACAAGTAGGATACAATACAATGAAACTTGGAAAGAGTTGCCTTAGAAATAGACTGACAGATGAGCATTTCCTTTCCTTTGGCCCCCTCTTTAAAAAATTTGCCCATCACTGGACTAGGCAATTGAGGCTAAATGACTTGTTCAGGATCACACAGCTAGAAAGTATGTGGGACCAGATTTGAACCCAGATTTGAATCCATCTCTAGGCCTGGCTCTCTATCCATTGAGCCACCAAGCTTCCCCCAAAGGGAGCTCCTTTCATCAATGACCTGGAAATGTATGTTAAGAGAGTAGCTGGGAGTAGTTAACACACTGACAAGTGAATTGAAGCTCAGAGAGTTCTATCCACCTGTCTGAAGTCACACAGCTAGTGAGTGGTCACGTAGATCCAGATTTTGCTTTTCATCTGTTGTTCTTCACTTTAAATGCAGCAGGAGACCTGATTATGAACAAACCCCTCAGTGGACTCTATTGTATGATGAGGACAGACTGAATGCAAGAAAATGTATCATATCTTTTAGTATTACCATTCCTCTAGCCACCCAGGCTCAAAACCTTCACCTGATGGTAGGCTATTTCCCTCATCCTCTGTTCTATAATCTGATTCATTTCTCTTTTTTAATTGACATTTTAAAGTTTTCCATTAACTTCATTTCCGAATCTATCCCTTCTTTCTCCCTGTCTCATCGAGCTCTTTCTTGGAATAGTCTTTTTAACCCTCACTTTATTCATACCAATTCTAAGCCAGAAGAGGAAGGGCTAAGCAAATGGAGTTATACTTGCCCAGGGTCACACAGCTAGGAAGTATCTGCTGCCAGATTTGAACCCAGGACCTCCTGACTCCAAGCCTAGCAGTGATGAAAGTACAATTTAGGCCTGATTTTTTAACTTATTCTGTTTCACTCAGTTTCAAACCTCAGCTATAAAAAGAGGTTAGTTAATAAGAGAACCTACCTCATGGGGTTATTGTGAGGTTCAATATGTGGGATAATATTTGTTAAGCACTTTGTAAACCTTCAAGTTCTATGTGTGTAAGCTCTTATCATTATTATTATTTACACTTTTACAGGTACTAGCTATACGAAGGTGGAAAAGGACACTGTCCCCCGAAGGTCTTCCAGCTTTAGCATCTAATAAGGATAGGGATTGGCCTTGTACATGAAAAACTAGGATGCTAGTTGGAGTAAGATTATAGACACAGGAGAAATAAAACAGAATGCCCTAAGAAATTCAGGGGGTGGGGGAGAGGAGGAGGAGGAGGAAGAGGAAGAGGAAGAGGAAGAGATGTCTTCCTCTGTAATTAAATTCACAAAATCTAGCTAATTCTTCCTTTAAAACCTTTCTTCTGGCCATTCTCCTTTCTATCCCTCAACCTTGATCACAGCATGCCTAGACCACATCATTAGTTTCTTGACTGAATTACAGCCCCTTCCCTCTAGGACAGTAGTGGTCACTCTCTGACTCATCGTGACCCAGTGTGGGGTTTCTTGGAGTGGTTTCACTTGGGTCCAGCACTGTGCCCACTGAGCCACCTAGCTGCCCCCCCAAGTCTCCAGTAGTCTTCCTATTAAATTGGAATTTTGTTACTAGGGAACATAATCAGCCCTTTGACATTCGTCATGATGGTCCATCTCCAGCTCATCTGAAGACAGACAAGCAAGAGATGAGTCTTGCTAAAACACTATTATGTCTCCCCTGGCCAAGAAGCTACAATAGCCTGTCAGGTCAAATTCATGCGCGTCAATACAATGGTCAGATCTTTCCAAAATCCGTTCTTGCTTTCAATCACTCAACTTTATTTCTGATTAGTCTGCATCTCTGCCCTTCATTCTGTATCCATTGCCCTTGGTCATGTCTCCTTCCTGCCTCCTTCACTTAGAAGTCATCTTGTCGAATCCTCTCATTTTACATATGGGGAAACTGAGATCCAGAGAGGGGAAATCACTTGTCCACAGTAACACAGATAGTAAGGGAAAGAACTGGGATTCAAACGTAGATCTTCTGAGTCTATAAAGTCACCATTTACTCCCCTGAATTATGCTGCTTTCCATATTTGGCTCTTATCGGAATAGAAGGGGGAGAAACTGGCAATAAGAAAAGATATATGACAGTTATCTATCATGATTATCCATTAATTCTGGGTGATCAAATATTCTGGGAAATAAGGAGTTAATACCAACATATGCAGGGAGGTCTACTACCTCTGGTGTGAGGGCTCAGGGTTGTTCATCCTCCTTTGGTGTCCACCTGGCATTCACCAGTGGCCCCTCCTCAAATTATAACATATAAGTGGTCAAACTCACTTGGTAGATGGGCAATTAATGAGTAAGGGGGAGATGTCTATATCAGGCATGTGAAGATTTCCCGCAGTGGAATGGGCTGATGACAATAATTAATTCTAATGGCCATGAAGGCAGCTGAAGGGGACACTATGGACTGCCTGGACATTGGTCAGACATCAAAAAAGCCAAGGCCTTTCACTGCATCCCAGGCCATCGCTAGTTGTCCTGACTTTTTTGTCTTGCCCACTGGACTTTGATGACTCTGGAAGAGAGAGTGAGACAAGATGACTGTGAAATTTTGTCTCACTTAAATCCAATTCATGTCCAAGGCAATAGACCATCCATGATGCCATTCATTGGTCTTCTTCAGAAATGAAGAATTAACAACTACATACATGATGCCTGATTTTCCAACGTTTGAGAAACCAGAACAAACTAAAATAATCTTAAATTAAACACACAAAGAACATAATTTAATCTTTAACTGAAAAAAGACCCCAGGATCTTAGGGTCTCAGTTTCATCATGATGGATGGCAAAGGGCTGATTCCATTCACTAGTTATTAATATCAGATGTAACAGGAAATGTATTATATGGAGAAGATGGCTATAATTAGACCTATAAATTATAAATCTGTACAGACTAGGTGTCAAAAAAAGTCAGTACGAATCCTTCTGCTGACTAGTTGGGCATAGAGGCAAAGTGTTTTCTGTTTCATCATCTCTCTAATACTTCCTGACCTTGTCCCTAACACTCACTTTTTTGGTCCAAGTCTTTGGTCCGTGAAACTCCCTCTAACAGACCCAGATCTACAACTTAAATTCTTTTTTAATTGCACCTAAACTAATTATACCTGAACCTTTCTTCTGGGTTCAAAAGAGCTCAATGTTTCTATAAGCACATTTGTATTCATATAATATTTCTGTCAGATGAAATGGTGTAGGAGTGAGTTATCCCCATTTTATAGATGGTAAAACAGAGACCTAGACAGAAAGGTGATTTCCTGAATGTGTTAAACTTTGGTAGTAGAAGCACAGTCTGGATCTAATTTAGCACTTGCTTTCACATACCACCTGAAAGGGAAACCTCTAAAATAAATGGTGCTATTGGAAAAAAAGTTCTGGATTTGAAATCTAGGGATTGGAATTCAAATCTTGGCTCTGCTACTTATCCAGGGAAGGTCAGCTAAGTTCTGTGGTCCTCATTTTCCTCATCTATAAAGTCAAGATGACCTCTAATGCCCTTTCCAGCCCCAAATCTGTGGCAAATGCACAGGTAAGATGCTTTAACTTCAAACTTAATTCATTTCAGCAAACATTTATTAAGTTCTGTACTGGGCTGGGGATTGGAGATATAAAGGCAAGAAAAAAGAAACAGTTTCTGCCCTCAAGTAGCTTACATTTGTAATAAGAGAATTAATTCCCTCATTACACATATTACAAGAGACAAACAAGTACATAGATAAATTAATACAAAATATACAGTGAGTTCTTAGCATCTTCTATGTCTGACTAAGCTCTTAAGCACTCCACAAAGCCTGCTTCCAGCACATTCATGGGTATTAGAACAATTTGTTCTCATCCACCCTGTCTGCACGGGGAAATCTTTACATGCTTGGGGTAGACATCTCCCAATTCACTGATGGGTTTGAGACCCATCATCTTGACTTTTGTCTTTCCACTGGACTTCCATAACTCTGGGAGACAGAGTGATGCTGATGATTTTGTGTAACTGCCTCACTTAAATCCAATTCATGAGCAAGTCAAGCCATAACCCCATGATGTCATTGGTCCTTTTCATAAATGAAGGATGAACAACAACAAACTGGAGAGTAGTCTGGGAATTGGAAAGGGAAAACATTAAGAATTGGGAGAAGTGGGATAGAGGTGATTCTTAAGCCAAGATTTGAAGGGAGCTAGGGTCTCTGAGAGGCAAAAGATGGGGAAGGAGGGCATTTTCAGCAGTAGTCTAACTTCACTGAAAAGAGATAAACAATTGCATTAAACATTGTAGTACCAACTTCCCCCTTTTGAGTGTGTGGGTTGAATGTTGATAATGTTTCTTATATAATAGACCAGTTGAGAGGCAGTTTGTTCGACATCTGTTATCAAACCTGCAGCCTATGAACTCATCTTGGTGGAAGTGGTCCAGCCCTTGATATTTTGCTGATGGTGATGACATAGAACAGGGGCTCTTTTTTTTAACTCCTTACCTTCCATCTTAGAATCAGTTCTGTTTATTGGTTACAAGGCAAAAGAGTGGTAAGGGCTATGCAATGGGAGTTAAGCGACATGCAGGGTCACACAGCTAGGAAATGTCTGAGCCCATATTTGAACCTAGGACCTCCCGTCTCCAGCCCTGGCTCTCTATCCATTGAGCCACCTCTTTGCTCCCTAGAATTAGAGTTCTTAGGCTGAGCTCTATGAACTCCCCCCGCCCCAATATTTTGCTTTTTTTTTTTTAAGCCCTTAACTTTTGTTTTAGAATCAATAGTTTGTATTGGTTCCAAGGCAAAAGAGCAGTAGGGGCTAGCAATGGAGGTTAAGTCACTTGCCCAGGGTCATACATCTGGGAAGTGTCTGAGAACAGATCTGAACCCCAAATCTTCCATATATAGGCCTGGGTCTCAATCCACTAAGCCACCATCTTGATAACTGCTTTTTAATGGAACTGGTTTCCTTTCTCAGTATAAGTATTTTATTTCATTAATTTAAAATCATTATTCTGAAAAAGGAGTCGATAGGCTCTCTTAGACTTTTAGAGGGTCTAGACGCACACATATTAAAGATTAAGAACCCTGGCGTAGATGTGTTGGCAGATTCAATTGGGGCAGAAAATGAATGGGGCTGAAAGGAACCCCAGGTCAGAGACCAGATCTGTATGCTGCCATTTAAAAACAAAACCAAAAATTCCCTTACCTTCCATCTTGGAGTCAATACTGTGTATTGGCTCCAAGGCAGAAGAGAGGTAAGGATAGGCAATAAGGGTCAAGTGACTTGCCCAAGGTCACATGGCTGGGAAGTGTCTGAGGCCAGATTTGAACCTAGGACCTCCCGTCTCTAGGCCTGGCTCTCAATCCACTGAGCTACCCAGCTGCCCCCACTGCCATTTTTTAAATGGATGTGGAATTCACAAGAGACAGGAAGTAAACATATTCTCTTCCTACTCAGTTTCTGGGGTTGCTGTTCAGGTTGTGGCAGAGCTGAAGATGCCTGCCCAGCATCTTCCCATTGTTGCAGCCACTCCTTTGTAAACCCTGCTGCTCTTAATTGCGTTTCTGTGTTTTTGGAGAGGGTTAATGGAGATGGTGAGAATGCAGGGTACAGAACGGTGAATCACCCTGCAGTGAATCAGATGGAAGAGTTTCTTCATTAGATTAAAAAAGGAACATCACCATGAGCCAGGCTTTGGCTCTCTAAGCCCTTCCCTCTGCATTGGTGGGTGAGAGAGGTAGCACTGCCGAGGAAGAGCTTGCCCTCTCAATATCATCGCTTACTTTTGTGTAAGTGGGCAAGCTAGAAATAAAAGGTCTATGCAGCCTTTTTTCTCCTATGGTGTAAAGTTTTTGCCTTTTTTTTAAGCACTTGGCACATAGTAGGTATTTCAAATAAATACTCATTGACTGACTAAAAATAGATAAATTTTTATTTTTATTAATTTTTGAGCTTCAATTACTAACTTGTGCGTTTTAACCAAATATTTTATTTTAAAAAAAACTTTACCTTCTGTCTTAGAATTATACTAAGCATTGGTACCAAGGCAGAGGAACAATAAGTGCCAGGCAAATTGGGATTAAGTGACTTACCAAGGGTCACAAATCTAGGACTTGTCTGAGACCAGATCTGAAGTCAGGTCCCCTGGACTCCTTTCTTGGTACTCTATCCACTTTACTACCTAGCAACTTCCAAATAAAACATTTTATTGAGAGCCCGTTGTTTTGTTAGGTTCTCCAAAAGTTGCTAAGGGAGGATAAAAAGAAGTCATTTAACCATCTCTGCTTCAAGTAATTAATTGCTAATCTTATAGGAAAAACAATTATAATAATAATAACTGGCATTTACGTGGTGCTTTCTAGTGGGCAATGTATTCTGCTTACATCATATCCTTGGAGTCTCACAACCATTTATGGAGCTAGCACTTCAGGAGATGAATGACCCATAAATGAAGAATTCTACCTTGCAAGACCCGAGGCAAGGTCATTGCTCAAATGATCAGCTCAGTAAGATCCCTGGCCCCTTCACATAGTGATAATGGGGGACATTCTAAAGGGGACTTCATAAACATTTGGAAAATATCCGTGGATTTAGAGCTGAAGAGAAGAGAATGAGCATTTATATAACACCCACTGTGTGCCATTTAGATAGCATCTACTCAGGACCAGGTGCTTTACAGATTTCTCATTTTATTCAAAAGATCCTTAGAGGCCATCTAGCCAGCCTCTTCATTTTACAGATGAGGAGCTTGAGGTCTAGAGAGATTAAGTGACTTGTCCAAGGCCATATAGGTGTGTACATTTGTGTTCCTTTTGAAAAAATATCTCTTTCTTTACACACTCACATGGCTTGACTCAAAAGCACATTAGAGACTCATTGTAATTTTTAATTTTTTTCCTCTTTATATTAACAAAGATTCTCATCGAATTTTATTTCAATCTCAAGGGTACAGACAAGAAGCAAGTCTCACTGTTGCACGGAGTAAGTAATAGGCTTCAGTACAATCACTGGGTTGGATAGCTGGAGGCAGGTTGTAGACGTGTTCCTGAGGGCCAAGAGGTAGCTAGTTTGCCATCTTTTCTCACTGACCATTCAAACCTTTTCTATTCTTGCTCCTTGGAATACTCCTGCTCTGTCCATGTTTCCAAGATATTTAAACCTTAAAATGCTAGAGAAATCAAGTGGGAGGGCACAACGTTGGACATATTTAAAGACTGCTAAGTAGGACCTGTTCCCCCAAAATGGCTATTTTAGTGTTTCCTGCCAGGATTTACCTATAGATAAATTTGGGGCAGTTAGGTGGCTTAGTGGATAGAGCACTGGGCTTGCAATCAGGAAGACTTACCTTCATGAGTTCAAATCTGGCCTCAGACACTTACTGGGCTGATTCTAGGCAAGTCACTTAGCCCTATTTGCCTCAGTTTCCTCATCTGTAAAATGACCTAGAAATGGAAATGGCAAACTACTTCAGTATCTTTGCTAAGAAAACCCCAAATGGAGTCATAACAAGTTGGAAACAACTGAAGAACAAAGTCAACTTTTGGATTTAACTTTTAAAGGAACTTTAGGGTCTTCAGCTAAAAAAAAAAATGAGCTAGTACAAGTTCCTTTTGCCATTAATATAAGCACCAGTATTGCTTGGCTTTTGGTTAGTTTTACTCAGACACTCTGAAATTGTCATACTTACAAACTGACTGCTTGATTGCAAATAGTCTCCATCTACAAACTTATTCATCAACATCACTTTGCAAGAAGGGGCTCAGTACATCAAGAATGAATGATGAGGGGGCAGCTGGGTAGCTCAGTGGATTGAGAGCCAGGCCTAGAGACAGGAGGTCCTAGGTTCAAATCCGGCCTGAGACACTTCCCAGCTGTGTGACCCTGGGCAAGTCACTTGACCCCCATTGCCCACCCTTACCATTCCTCTGCCTTGGAGCCAATACACAGAAGTTGAGGGTTTAAAAAAAAAGATTAAAAAAAAAAGAATGAATGATGAGAGAGCATTTTGGGGCTCAGGCCTAGAGATGGAAGGTGCTGGGTTCAAATCTGCCCTCAGATTTGTGTGTGCCCCTGGGCAAGTCACTTTGCCCCAATTGCTTAGCCCTTACCACTCTAATGCCTTGGAATCAATACTTCATTTTAATTCTAAGCTAGAAGGCAAAGGTTTAAAACAAAATAAAAGAAGCATCTGATCTCTGAGCCTGACTCTCCATGCATGGAGTCACCTAGCTGCCCGCTGTGAGGTTGGCTTCTTCACATTCTTCTCACACAATTCTCTTGCTTTTTTGTGATCCTTTTGTTTACATTAATGAGGTCACTGAGTACATTTTCCCAGGGCTCTGCTTCCTTTTCTTTGTTTCTATGCATATGAATCTTCCCAAATTTCTCTGAATTCTTCACACTCTTTGCTTCTTCTGATCCACTTAACACCACAATTTGTCCAACCATTCCTTAACTGACAGACACACCTGCTTAGTTTCTAGTGCTTTGCAGCCATAAAAAGTGGCCCTCTGAATACTCTGGCATATATTTTACTCTTCTTTGTGTCTTTGATCTTCAAAGGGCATCTCTAATTGCTTTCTAAAATGAATACAGAACTATTAACAGACTATTCCTGGGCATGTCTTCCCACAGCCCCCCAGCTTAAAGTATCTCTTCCCCCCCCCCAAACCCTTACAGTCTTAGTATGCATTCTAAGACAAAGAAAGTGGCCAGGACTAGGCAATGGGGGTTAAGTGACTTGCTTAGGCTCACACAACCAGGAAGTGTCTGAAGTTAAATTTGAACCCAGGATGTCCCATCACCTACCTGCCGCCTCATCTTTAATTCTTGATGTACTGAGCCCCGAGGCATATGTATCTTCAATTACTTTCTAGAATGAATCTATAATGCTGAACAGACTATTATTCCTGGACCTGTCTCTCCTTCCCTCCCCCAACTTAGACGATCTCTTTTTTTTACCCCCCTCTAAACCCTTACCTTCTGTCACAATATCAATTCTAAGCCTGAAAAGTGGCAACTGGGGTAAAGGGTTTTGCTCAGGGTCTCACAGCTAGGAAGTGTCTGAGATGAGATTTGAACCCAGGTCCTCTCAACTCCAGGCCTGGTTCTCTAGCTCCTGGCTTACCTAGCTGCCCCAGACTATTTCTTTATAATTTTTTGCCACTTTCCATTTACTGATTTCATTTGCATCTTCTTAGGAGAGATTTGGAGCATTGGCTTATGGCTATTGATGCATTCCGGGTTCCTTTGAAAACTTACATCCTTTATCTTTTGGCCACTTAGAGTGTTATAGGGGTGCAAATTGGTGAACCCCTGGGTTCGGGAAGGAAACCATTCTCAAGAATGAGAGTGTTAACTTAGAAAAACGGGGGGCTATTAAATAGTCATAAAACCACTCTTTAATCCAGGGAAAGGGGGATGAGGGCTACTCGGCCTCTTATGCAGAGCTGCGCCTTGTGCAGAGTCCAGGATTGAACCCTGCTTCGCTCTGCTCCCAGATCCCCCTGGGAGTGCCACCGCGCTAGATGACCACTCCTGGGGACAAAGGAAATCGGGGAACTCATATACCCTTTGGGAAGATCCAGGGGCTGGGAGAGATGATTGACTTTATACTGACAGGATACAATCAAGCTAGAGAAAGGGATCATAGCTAGAGGCTAGGGTATAGGGGAAGGGGCTGCTTACACAATGGACACTAAAGGATGGTCCCTGCCGAGGTAGTCTTCCTGGGAAGGGTCTTTGATACAATAGGGAAGACTACCTAGGACAAAAGGGGTATTTAGCATTTACCCTGGGGTCCATTATTCAGTCTGCAACTGCTAGCCTGAGATTCCCTTCAGGGTGGATTCCCAAGGGAACAGGGAACTAGCGCAATCTTTGGGGGTCTCCAAACTTCAAACTATTTCTAAACTTGGGGTTCATCATACCTCACTAAGCTACAAGTTTGGGAACTCTAGATTCCATGTCGACAAGAGGACTCCACACTTAGCTTAAAAGGAAAAAAGAAAGATTTATTAGTAAGATAGGATTAATGGCCAGCAAGAAAGCATGAGTGGAGCGGCCATGGGAGGTCCCCCCCCAATCCCTCAGTCCTGGGGATTACATACTTTTACAATTGTGGGGACGTGCTGCTGTGTCGTGATGAGGATGTGATTCTAGAGTGGTAAACACTCATGTATTCGTTGGTGGTGGGTGTTGGTCATCTAATCGGGGTCTGCCTGGAGACATAGGGGGTGACCTTCATAGTTTATGGATGTCTGAGATAAACAACTTGATGTTATCGAGGAGGTGTATTTCTTTATCTATCTCAACTTCGAGGAATTCCAAGGACAATGGTCTTCGCCTCGGGAGTCTGGAGGGCAGGAGGGGGGAAGGGAATTCCCCTGTTCACAGCCTGTCTGATTTAAGGGGTACGGGGTCCCTGCCATCTCTGTACAATGCCCATGTCATCAGGAGACATATTTTTGGGGGGTGGGGTGGGGTTTATTGCTTATGAGATCCTTTTTAAACAACACTATCCTTTGTGCTTACTTAATATTGTGGGACCCCTCCCATCACTGGTTGTTAGTCTGAAAAGTACATGTTGCTCCCAATCTTTTTTTTTTTTAACCCTTATTTTCTGTCCTAGTAAAACTCTTAAGACAGAAGAGCAAGGGCTGAGCAATAAAGATTAAGTGACTTGCCCAGGGTCACACAACTAGGAAATATCTGAGGCCAGATTTAAACCCAGATCCTCCTGACTCCAAGTCTGGTGCTTTATCCACTGTCCTACCCTAGCTGCCTCTGCTCTCATTCTTCTGTGCCTTAGTGGCTGTGCAGGACTCACTTCCTTTCCCATCTTATCCTTTAACTCAGTTTCCATTGGGGTCAAATGGATCTGATAGGTATTCCCTGTATGTGGCATTCTCTTTTCTCCAGCATGCACTGAGGCTCTCCCCTTGTCTGGAATGTGACCCCTCCTCTACAAAGCCTTTTCTCTGCCCACCCCCTCCTGTTAAGAGTTCTTTCTTCCTGAAATTCTTTTGTTTACGGGGAGGCAGCTTGGCCTAGAGAGGAGTCATTAGCGTCCAGGAGAGCTGGCAGAAGTCCTGCCTCTGACACATGTTGGCTGTGTATACAATCCTGAGCAAGTCACTCAATTCCCAGTGCCCCGGGCAGCTTTGTCAGATTATAAATTTCCAAACAAATGCAAATCTGCCTTCATGGAGGCACTTTCCTTAAAGGGAGTTCCCTGGCATCCATGAGACAAGTCACAGATCTGGGGCAAACAATCAGAAAAACTTGGCATATCGATCTGTGGAGATGTGGCCTTCCCCAGAAGACTGGAAGCCCCTTGAGGGCAGAGGACCAGCTTCATTGTCTTTGGATCCCCAGCGCCTCCTTACTCTGTAGGTGTTTAACTATGTTTGCCTGTTGTTTTTCAAATAGGACCAGTGGCATCACGGGGTGATGTCTTGACTTGCTTGTGAATTGGATTTGAGTGAGGCAGGGTGGCCTCACTGTCTCTTCTAGTCATCCAAGACAAAAGTCAGGACAACTGGCCATGGTCCTGGATGTGGTGGATGACCGTGGCTCCTTCCGTGGCTGACCAAGCAGTAAGCACTCCGCGGCACCTTCTCTAGCCTTCATGGTCTTTGGAACAAATTATTCTCATCCGCCCATTTCACCAGGAGAAATCCTCACACGCTTGGGGTAAATCCCCCCTGCCTCATCAACACGCTTGAAGCCTCTTGGTTTAGCCCCTCTGCCAAGGTGGTTCTCCTGGGATATGGCTGCCACCTAAGCTCCAGCTTCTTGGAGCCCCAGGCCAGAGATGGGTGACAGGAGGGCCCCCAAGGTGGATGAGCAGCCCTGAAAAAGGCTCTGCAAGTGCTTATGCTAGAAGTGCTAGTCCTTATACAATACATCCCCTCGTTTAATGACTGGACATTGAATTGCCCACTCACGTGAAGCTCCAGGGTTCAGAGATCTAGGCAAGAAATTATTCCCTTCACTTTACAGTTCCCAACTGGATTTTTTTTTTTTGACTCTTACTCTCTTAGTAGCAACTCTAAGCCAGAGGTGCAAAGGCTAGGCAATTGAGGTTAAGTGACTTGTCCAAGGTTGCACAGCCAGGAAGTGTCTGAAGTCAGATTTGAACCCAAGTCCTTCTGACTCCAGACCTGGCACTCTATCCACTGTGCCACCAGCTGTCTCTCCCAACTGAATTCTCAACCAGACTCCATAACTTTCCTCATACACAGCATAATTTTTTTCATTTATTTTCTTTAAAAAGACTTTTTTGGCTCTGCCTTTCTCAGCTTTCCTGTCATTCTCTTTAAAAGACTGTATATATAACTAGTTTCTTTTAGTACATTTTAAATGTTTTATTCTTTTACAGGATGTCCTCGAAGTCTTGAACTGCACTAAAACATTTGGGAAACTGTGTGTAGCAGCCAGCCAGCTTCTAAAGATTATTGGTTTAGAGTTGGAAAGGAAACTTTGAGATCAATTAGTCCCTCCCCCCCTTCCCCCGCCTTTCATTTTACAGATGGGGAAACTGAGGTCCAGAGAGAAGACTGGACCTGGCTAAGGTCAAAGAAGTTACAGATAGCAGAGGCTTTGAACCCTCATTCCTCCAGCCCCAAACCTAATACACTTCACATTGGGCCACCCAGCCTTTTTCCTTTAGAGCTCACTACTTGCTGAGGCTTCAGTGTTCTGGCTTGCAGATGGTCTGTGTGCCAGCTGACTGCAGTAGACCTTGCTGGGAAGACAGTGGGTGGTGTTTGCGGCTGGGCTGACTGTTGAAAGGGACACCCAGGCAGCCTGTGTCTGGACTTGTTTTGATGGGGTGCTCTTAGCCTAGTTTCTCAGGAGCGAGGAAGGTTAAAGGCCATTTGATTGACAGATACTCAACATTCATAAAATGGCCCAAGACTCGATCAAGAGGGAGGACTTGCTGTTCTGTACTTTGATCTGGGAAGAGATTTATATTTGAGAAGATTGTGGCAAAGGGGGGAATGGCAGACACTTCTGTCTGAGCCAATGTTGGCTTCAACTGTTACTGTAATTTAGAAATAGTCAGTGACTTTGACCCCAAAGCTGATTCTTAGAACTGTTGGGACTTGAAAGGGTTGTTTGTGTGTGGCCAGCAAAGGTGAAGGTGAGAGAAGGCAGCCTTTTGGGTCCTGAGTAGTTTAATCAAGATGGCAGGTCTCTTAGGAGACTATTGGCATCCATTATGGAAATCACTCCTCTTTCGATGTATGGGGAAAAAATTGCTCCTCTCTGGCACCCTGGATGCTTTCTCCCCCCTCTAGGAAATGGTTATTGCCCCGTAGGTGGCAAGTTAGAGAACTCAGAGCTCTTCCCAACTGACTCAGAAGCAGTGATATACACTTAAGTATCAAGCAAGCAGTAAACTAATTCAGACCTTCTCTGTGCCAGACAAAAGACAGTCTTTGCCCTCAAGGAGCTTAGATAGGGAGAGACAGCATGCAAATAAACATATGAATAAGCTATACAGGATAAATAGGAAATAATTCAAGAAGGAAGGGGTTGGGGGAAAACTTCAAGTAAAAAAAAAAAAACAATTTAATTGAGGCCTTAGAAGAGGACACCAATGTGAATGTTTATTTAATCCAGTGATTCCCAAAGTGGGCGCCACCGCCCCCTGGTGGGTGCTGCAGTGATCCAGGGGAGCAGTGATGGCCACAGGTGCATTTTTCTTTCCTATTCATTGCTATTAAAATTTAAAAAAAAATTAATTTCCAGGGGGCTAAGTAATATCTTTTTCTGGAAAGGGGGCGGGAGGCCAAAAAAGTTTGGGAACCACTAATTTAGTCAGATCACCAGATTCTGCGTCTAGGGCTGGAAGGACACTCAGAAGCTTTCTGCTCTCACTCCCATTTTTACAGATGAGGAGACTGAGACCTGGGGAGGTAAAAGTAATCTTGCCTAAGATGGTTGTTGTTGGTGGTCCTTCATTTTAGAAGAGGACCCCAGTAAAACTGTCTCTGCAGAAGGACCTCCCCAGATTGTGGGTAGCCAACAGGCTTCAAATCAGTTGGTGAGTTAGAGGGATGCCTACCGCAAGCATGTGAAAACTTCTCTTAAAATGGGTGGATGAGAGCAATTCGTTCCAATAGCCATGAAGACAGCTGAAGCAGGCCCTGGGGAGCCCTTAGAGATTTGTCAGACATCGATGATGCCAAGGTCATTCACTGGACTCCAGACCATTGACAGTCATGCTGATTTTTTCTTGCCATTGGATCTCAGTGATGCCAGAAGAGAGAGTGAGGCGGATGCCTTTGTGCAACAATGCCTCACTTAAATCCAATGCACATGCAAGTCAAGACATCACCCTGATGATGTCATTGGTCCTCTTCAAAAATTAAGGGGCAGCTGGGTGGCTCAATGGATAGATACCCAGGCCTAGAGACAGGAGATCCTAGCTTCAAATCTGACCTCTTATACTTCCTACATGTGTGACCTTAGGCAAGTCATTTAAACCCAGTTGCCTAGCCCTTAACTATTCTTCTGTTTTAGAACTAATACTAAGAAAAAAGGTAAGAGTTTAAAAAAAAAAGAAAAGAAAAGAAAGATCCCTTTGGGGAAGCTAGGTGGCTCAGTGGATAGAGCGCCACTCCTGGAGGCAGGCAGTTCAAATCTGGTCTCAAGACACTTCCTAACTGTGTGCCCTTGTACAGGGCACTCAGTCCCAGTTGCCCAGCTCTTACCACTCTTCTGCCTTGGAACCAATATTTAGTATGGATTCTAAGAAGGTCAGAGTTTAAAAAAAGATCAAGGACAAACAACAATAAAAGGTAGTTAGCATATAAAGTGGGATTTAAACACAGGACCACTGACTCTAAGTCCTGTGCTCTCTGCATGTCAGTTGCCTTTTATTCTTGAACATTCTTCTAAGACAATTTGAAGTCATCATGCTTTACATCACTACTCTAAAACCACTGTTTTGGGAAGCTTTTTGCCTTTACCAGGATGAGCTTTGAAGCCTGGGCAATACATTATTTATAGGGATCTCTATAGCATCGGTTTCTTTTCACAGTCAGAAAAGATGATAGCCCATTTTCCAAAAACGCACATTTTATTGATGTCTCCTCTTTAGTTTGCAGTCATTCTTTCCTCTTTCCCTGTCCATGGAACCATCTTCAGTGTCCAAAACAAGCCAAAGTGCCTTTCAATTTGTACTGTTATCACCTTATCTGTTTTTCTCTTGGTTCTGTTTATTTCACTCCGCGTTGACTCATACAAATCTTCCCACGTTTTCCTGAATGCCTCCTGTTCTTTGTTGTTTTTTTCAATTGCACAATGATATTCCATTATATTCCTATGCCATAATCTTCCTCCATGTGCCTTTCTTCCAACAGTCCTGCTGACAGCGATGGTGTTTTCATCTTTTCTCATCTTTCCCCGTTTGCCTAGAATGAATTGAAACCTCAGAATGACTTTAATTTGTGTTTTCTCCTCTTATCAGCATTTTGGTGTGTGTTTTCACATGGTGATTTCTGGTTTGAAAATCTTTTGAAAACTAGCCTTATTTTGTTTGCAGCTTATGCTTTGGGTTGACTATTTCTTCAGCCCTTTTTTATTAGCATTAGTCCAACCACTGCTCCTTTTGTAAACATTTCTTATTTCAAAGATTCATTTAGCAAGGGTTATTGAGTACATTCATCATTTCGGTTTTTGCTTCTATCAGTTGAGATCACAGCTAATATTTGTCTTAGTGTGTGACTTAATTTATAGAATGATAAGCCACCTGAGGACAGGGACTGTTGCATCTCAGTTGTTTTAGTGCTTTGTTCTTTGTTTTCAAAGAGGACCAATGGCATCATCACAAGAGTGATGTCTCATCTTGACTACGAATTGCATTTAAATGAGGCAGAGTTGTACGAGAAGTCATTGGCCTCACTTTCTCTTCCAGAGTCATTAAAGGCCAGTGGCAAGACAAAAATCAGAACAACCGGTGATGGCCTGGGATGTAGGGAGTGACCGTGGCTTCTTCGATGTCTGATCAAGCTCTAAAAGCTCCAGAGAGCTTGCTTCAGCTACCTTCCTGGCTGTTGGCACAAAATTATTCTCACATTTTGCCAGGAGAAGTCGTCATATGCATTGTATCTCAACCCTTGGTCTCCTCCCACCCCCAACTCATTGACAGTAGTTGCACAATTGACAATGGATTGATTGGCTATGTGGGATGAGCAAGAGAGGAGACAAGGGTGGCACCAAGGTTGACTCAGCTATCAAACTGATCTTCCTGAAAGTGAAGGTCTGACCACATCACCCTTCCCTCACCCCCATCCAATACATTCCAGGATCAAATAGAAAATCCTCTCTTTGGCATCCAAAGTCCTTCATATCCAGACCCACTCCTTCCTTTCCAATCTTATTGCATCTTACCCATCACCCCCTTGTTACCTTAAATCCAGTGCCCCTGGCCTTCTTGCTGTTCCCAGTACAAGACAGTCTATCTTCTGACTCCAGCATTTTAAAAAACTCCTATCTTCTGTCTTAGATTTGGTAATAAGTACCATTTCAGGGCAGAAGGGAGGTAAGAGGATGAGGCAGTTGAGGTCAACTGACTTGGCAGAGATTGTGCAGCTAGGAAGTGTCTGAGGCCAGGTTTGAACCCAGGACCTCCCATCTCCAAACCTGATTCTCTATGCACTGAGCCACCTAGCTCTCCAGACTCTAGGTATTTTCATTTGCTGACCCATTTTCCCTCCTCATCTTTACCTCCTGGCTTTCTTCAAGTCCCAGCTAAAATCCCACCTTCTACAAGGAGCTTTTCCCAGTGCTCCATAGTCCTAAGGGTCTTCTCTCTGTTGATCATCTCCAGTTTATCAGGTCTCTATATTGTTTTGATTAAAGCTATTTGCTTGTCATCTCCTCCTGTGAACTCTTTGAGAGCAGGAACTGTCTTTCGTTTGTACCTCTGGGGCTTATCCTACTAATGCTTGACACATAGTGGGTGTTTAATAAATGCTTGATAACTGACATACCTGGGTGGATTGTGGTCCCCTTGATAGTAAGAGGAAAATTCAAAAGAAGAGGACCGGCTAAAGTTCTAAGATCCCTGATCCTATGAATGGAGAATCACTACCAGCAATTACATGAAGAGAACGAATTGAGAAAGAATGAAAGTGTGATGGTACTTGTTGATTTTGTTGACTTAAAGTTACTAAATTTAAAAAATGGAAGTTACTAAATTTCAAGTTACTAGAGTTTGTAAGAAATTTTTCTGAAAAAAAGAATTATTAGCATACTGGGATTAAAAATGAGACAATTGAGATAAGGCAACATCTCCTTTAAAAAAGACTTGGTGATATTAGCACATGCCCTGTTTTCAGACATAATTATTGTCAACAGGGTCCATTTTAAACCTGTTTCACCAATTTAAGTCATTAGAGTTCAGGGAAATAGTAACCTAAATGATCCCACTGCTCTGCCTGGCGAAACAGCAAGATTTATTGTTGTTTTCTGTTTTTTTTTTTTCAAAAACATTTATCATTTCCACAGTATTGATCAGGGCGGGAGGCATGAAAAGAGTGAGAAGGTGTGCCAAAAAGTATTTTTTTTCCTCTCAGAATTGGGATGGGAAACTGATCAAAACCGAATTATTCCCAAAAAGTCCACTCAAGGCAGACTCCTCCACATCGTGTGGAGATCACCCTGAAATCCACAGATCCCACCTGTCTGGAAAAGCTTCTAGACCCATATGGGGAGAAGCAGTCAAGGACGGAGTTGAGGTTTGCTGCCAGGTGGTATGCTTTTTGGTTTTGTTTTTGTCCACAGCAACTCATTCAACTTGCCAAGTGTTAATTTTAAAGCACCTACCACACTGTCTGTTTTTGAGGAGGGGGAAACATTATTTCATAAAAATTCTTTACATGTTTTATATATTCTCCTTGTTAGTAGACTTTTTTTTTTAACTCTCACCTTCCATCTTAGAATCGATACTGAGTATTGGTTCCAAGGCAGAAGAGGGATAAGGGCTAGTTAATAGGGGTTAAGTGACTTGCCCAGGGTCATACAGCTAGGAAGTGTCTGAGAACAGATTTGAACCCAGGATCTCTCTTCTCTAGGCCTGGCTCTCTACCGGCTGAGTCAGCCAGCTGCCCTGTTCATAGTCTTAATCACTTATGATATCTCCTTAGTTTAGGGGGTCCCCAAAATGCAGCTTTGCTAAATTACTAAGCTTAAAGGAGCACTAAGGCTTTCAGGACACCCTGTTTAGGGTGCCAGAATTGAGTTAATCATTTCCCTATTGTTGCACATTTGTGTTTGCAGGGTTTGTTTGCTTTTTTGTCATCCTAAATATAAATCACTGCAAGGAGAAGCTTTGAAGGGAATCCTCTTTGTTTTTTGATAAAACTTTCAGGCTGTGTTGCCAGCAACAAAATGAATGTTTCAGGTTAGTGAATAATTCCTAAAAATAGAGGCCCTTTGTTTTAACTCCATAAGAGTGAGCCTGCCACAACTAAGGTTTCTTTGACTTGAACCAAAAGGCAGCAGCAGGCGTTATGGTGTCCCTCGAATTTGCTTTGTTCTGTTCTTACATTGAAGCTAAGGTTGGGGTTAGCTCCCTCTGGAATAGTTATGTGAAGAGAAATCAAAATTCAGAATCAGAGGACCAACATTTTCTGCTTAAAAAAAAGGAAACTAGAAAGTTGCTGGGCAGATGGTGCAGTGATTAGAGCAGCTAGACTCATCCTCCTCAGTTCTAATCTGGCCTCAGATACTTCCTTGCTGTGTGACCCTGAGCAAGTCTTTTATCCTCGTTTGCCTCAGTTTCCTCATCTGGAAAATGAGCCGGAGAAGGAAATGGCAAACCACTCTAGTATCTTTGCCCAAAACAAACAAACAAACAACTGCAGTAGGTTCATGAAGGGTCGAACAGGACTGAAAATGACTGAACAACAAAGATGGTTACCAAGAAGTTAGGAAGTGGTAAAGGTAAGAAGAGTGAAGAAAGTGCTAAGCTTGGAGCTAAGCAGACCTAGGTTCAAATCCTACCTCTGACCCTTCATTAGCAAGTCATTTCAGAAGCTTCTAGTTTGTTCTTGGCTTCTATGTAGTTTCTGTGTCTCGAGCATCTTCCCCCTGGAAGGCAAGGGCTCCTATATTTATATATTCATCTTCCCAGCATGGTGCATAATAATGCTTAATTAATGCAATTAATTATTAATTAAGGAAATGAGCTAATTAATAAAATGCTTGCAATTACTGAATCAAATAGTTGTTGACTAGAAAGGGCAGTGATCTTGGAATGGCTGCTCCTGAGACAGCATCCCAGTTTTGCTACTTTATGAGTAACTCTCACCTAAGTTCTTCAAATCTCACTTTCCTTCCCCATAACTGAGTGAGTCGGATTCTAGAGGATCTAAAAAGTCTTTTCCAGCTCTAACTCTGAGGCCTCTGGGTGCCTCAAACCACCAGCCCCCCCGCTAGTCCTGAACAGAGGAGGGCCTGGGCATTCCCCCGCTGGCACAGCCGGCTCTCCTTGGCCATCCGCAGTGAGCTAGCCCCACCTTCAGCAAGCCTTCATCCACCCAGTGGGTAGTCAGCAAAAGGAAAGGGATGGGGGCAGCTGGGTGGCTCAGTGGATGGAGAGCCAGGTCCAGGGACAGGAGGACCTGGGTTCAAATC
The DNA here is from genome assembly GCF_016433145.1 of Gracilinanus agilis. Classification (NCBI taxonomy): domain Eukaryota; kingdom Metazoa; phylum Chordata; class Mammalia; order Didelphimorphia; family Didelphidae; genus Gracilinanus; species Gracilinanus agilis. Next base: position 236,904,814 of record NC_058134.1, read on the forward strand.
TGACCTCAGACACTTCCCAGCTGTGTGACCCTGGGTAAGTCACTTAACCCTATTGTCTAGCCCTTACCACTCTTTTGCCTTGGAGCCAATACACAGTATTGAGTCTAAGATGGAAGGTGAGGGTTTAAAAAAAAAAAAAAAGGAAAGGGATGATGGCCAGAGAGGTTTTGAGCATTCTAGTTACTCTTGTCAAAAATCTTGTCCTGGGGAGCAGCTGGATAGCTCAGTGGATTGAGAGTCAGGCCTAGAGACGGGAGGTCCTGGGTTCAAATCTGGCCTCAGACACTTCCCAGCTGTGTGACCCTGGGCAAGTCACTTGAGCCCCATTGCCCACCCTTACCAATCTTCCACCTATGAGACAATACACAGAAGTTAAGAGTTTAAAAAAAATATATTTTGTCCTGAATGATGAACCACTTCATTTTTTAAACTACTAAATAGCATTGGTGGAAAACCTCTGTTCTTTCTCCTTCAGTCTAGGATGATGTTATTTTAGATTCACAAGTGGGTGTTGGAGGGGTTGGGGGGGCGACTGGAAGTGAAAATTAGCATATCTTCTCCATTGTTGTAGTGAGCTAATTTGGCACCAGATCTGTCAAATCAGTCCTCTCCTCCCCTCTTACAGACTGCCTGATTTGTTTGAGACAGGGCATGGCCGTCATCCATGGTTTTCTGGAGCTCTTCGGTCAGACATACCTGAGAGGCAATGGTGCATTGGATAGAGTGATGGACCCGAGTTCTAAAGTGGCCTCCGATTCTTACTGTGTGACCCTGGGTCAGTTACTTCACTGCCCTTGCCTCAGTTTCCTCATATGTAAAAGGAGCCAGAGAAGGAGATGTCAAGTCACTCCGGTGTCTTTGCCAAAAAAAACTCCATTTGGGATCACAAAAAGTTGACTTAAATGCTTGAAGAATGAGGAGGTTGAGTTGGGTGGTAGAAGAGAGAGAGCGCTGGACTTGGTGCCAGGAAGACCTCAGTTCTCTTGCCACCTGGGTAATCATTTAACCGTCTGTGCCTCAGTTTCCTCATCTGCAGAACAGGGGCGTCTGAAGCCCATCTATTAAATAGTAAATGTTTATCAAGCAGGTACTGTGTGCCTGGCACCGGGCTGATCACTGGGGATAAAAAGAAAGATAAAAGATAGTCTCTGCCCTCAGGGAGCCCATAGCTTACTGGGGGAGAGACAATATGCAGACAGCCATGGACAAAGGAACTCTAGACGGGATACACTGGAAATACTCAGCCGAGGGAAGGCGGAAGGCAATAGGATGAACGGGGACCAGAAGAAGTTTTCCATACGGTTGCAGGTAGCCAGGAGAGTGAGATGTTCATGCCTCCATGCTTGCTTCTCTCCTCTGTTGTTTCCTCCCTGAAAATGTTCAGCTAGTTGAAGCATGTCAGTGACACATTTCCACTTTGAGGGAGGACTTACTTCCTGCTCGCGTGAGTAATTGCTGATGTTGTCAGAGAAATATGTTCAGGGAGATGGAAGGTACCGAGTAATGCTTGTGGTTGGAGCCTGTCTTGGGTGAAGGATCACCTTTCATAAATCCTTCCTTTAGTTTTCTCCTATCACTTCCTGGGGACTAAATTTAGAAAAGAGGCCAGGTAAGAGAGAAGAAACTAGGATGACTTAGCGGTGGAACATGAGGTGTGATCTGTTTCTGTTTGAGATCAATCCCTTGATCTAATCTTCTAAGCCTGTGATTTTTATCACTGTAGGGAATTCCCTTTAAAGAACCAGTCCCCTACTTTTTGCTCAGTCGTTTCAGCTGTATCCGACTCTTCATAGCTCTATCTGGAGTTTTCTTGGCAGATTCTGGAGAGGTTTACCATTTCCTTCTCCTCTTATTTGACAAATGAGGAAACTGAGGCAAAAAGAGTTAAGTGACTTGCCTAGGGTCACATGGCTAGTTTGACATTTCCTTCTCCAGCTCATTTGACAGATGAGGAAATTGAGGCAAATGGGGGTAAGCGACTTGCCCAGGATCACACAGCTAATATGTGTTCAAAGCCAGTTCTGAACTTAGGAAGATTCATCTTCCAATCACCTACTGCCCAATACCGACCTACTTTTTTGCATTATTAAACTCTTTTAGGGAAGTTAAGCATATGTCAGATTTGTGTATGGGACTTCATTGCACTCAGGTCTTCCTGACAGAAAAAGACATTCTCTGCTCTATGCCATCCTCTCTCTTATCATCTATCTTGATAGAGGAGTCACTTAATAAATGTTTATCATATAATATTATTATTAATATTAATTATCGACTAACTAATTATTAGTTATTAATTAATAATAAAAATATAGATATTATTATTATATTAAAGAAAGAGTCCGGGAATCAAAGTTAGGAAGAGCTCCAGATGTTAGTCTTGGCTCCCCTGCTTACTAAATGTATGATTTAGGGCAAATCATCTAATTTCTCTAGACTTCAGTTCTCTCATCTGTAAAATGAGAAATTTAGACTAGATGAACTCTTAAGAGATTATTTGATTTGGAATGAAATCCAGACTAGCTTTTAGATCTCACCAGACTCTACTCCAATCTGTTTTACCCAACTTCCTAATCCATTCCATGGTACCCTTTGGAATTTACCCTTCATATTCAATAAACTCTTCCATCCTTAGACTTTTAACCATGATCCATTATATTAATATACTATCATTTGTTTGGCCATTCGTTTCTCAGTCATCAAGTGCTTACGTTGTTTCCCACCTTTTTGCACTTGGAACATTCCATTTTTTTAACCTACCAGTCTTTTCCCATTCCCAGGAACTCCCTTGGAATCAAAGTCTAGGAGTAGTTAGAGTCAAAAGGCATGAAAAATTGGGTAACTTATCTTTGCCTTCATTCCCAATCGTTTTCTGAAATGGTTAAATGAATCCTTAGCACATCAACAGTGAATTAGTGAACTTATTTTCTGAAACTCTCCAACAAAGAACTTTCCCATTTTTATTATCTGACCTAACTTGATTGATTGTGAGGCAATCTCTCGGGGACATTTTAATATGCATTTCTCTGATTTTTAGTGATTTGGAACGGTTTTCCTCCTAGCGTTCAAGAATCACCCCACCTTCCATTTCTCTCCCCTCCTGCAACATATCCACACACTTCCTTACAGTAAAGGATAAGACTCTGAGGGAAAAAATGTTTTTAGAACCTTGCAGTAATAAGCGCTTAATAGATAGCTATTGTTTTACACCTTCAAATGAGGCTCCTAGACAGTAGGCTATCCTAGCCTCTTCAACTAAGACTAGTCTTCTCCTTTCCTTCTCCTTTCCCTCCTATTTCCTCCTTTAGGAAACTGAGTCATCCTGGCATGCTAGAGAGATCCTAGGTGAATGAGCTCTTTATCTACCTACGTGGGGCATATTCTTTCCCCAGGATGCCATGGGCACAGTAGGACACTAAAGAGGATTCCTGTATTTTCTGTAGCATCACCAGGCTGGTAGACCAGGGGAATGGCATCGCAATAGTGTGTCCAATAGGATGTGAGCTCTTTGAGGGCAGCTGTTTTTGTTCTGATGGACTTTTTTTTACCTTTGTATCCCCAAGAGTTTAGCATATTGCCTTCCCTGAATGTGGAAGACAATAAGTGCTTGTTGAATGGTTGAATAAGACTTTTGACAAAGGTTTCTTGAAAGGCAGGGGCTGTTTTTGACTATTCTTTGTATACTCCATTCTGTTCCTGGTACAATAAATGGTTATTGACTGACTAGTTCCTATAATATCCTCATAGACAATGTAAAGAGATATAGACCTTGTGCTCATATAGTAGGGTAGAAACTGGGCTGGTTGGATGAACAGAGTCAGACCTAAAGAGTCATCTTTCCTCTGCTTTAAAAAAAATTAATATTAAAAAAATTAAACTGTTCTTCCTACTACCCGCACCCATTAAACAATTTAAAAAATGAAGCCCTCAATCTATAACTGCATAACCCGAGCAAGACAAGCAACCACATTCGCCATTTCTGAATTGGAGATGTCTCTGTGTAGTTTAAGTTCATCCTCTCGAGCACAAAATGGATTACATCATCATTCCTTTTTGGATACTTTGGACTCGTGATTTATCATTCCATTGATCAGAGTTCCAAAGTCCCAAAGAATCAGAATCACTGGTAGCCTAGAGGGAAGTCTGTCTTTGGACACACCTTGTTCAGTGGCAGTGGCTTGGGGGACAGTGGCAGTGGCACATTTCTCAAATTTCTGAACAGGAAGCTGAAAAGGGCCGTTAATAGAGATGCCAGAATTCTTCTCCCCCTTTTCTCCTCCCCCTCAAAAAATGATCCTGACAGGCTGAAAAGATGGGCAGAATTTAATAAATGAAGCTTAATTGGCCTAAGTGGAAAGAGCTATTCTTACTTGCATGGCGAATGTAAGGAAAAACTCCCAAGTGATGGGACCTGAGCAAAGGAATCGACTACGTTGGGAGGAGAAAGTGAGGTCTTGAGGTCCCCTTCTCTGGAAGCCTTCAAATGCCTCGCGTCAGAGATTCTGTAGGAGGAAATTCCATCTGCATAGATTGGACTAGGTGATCTCTGGGGTCCATTGCCAGTCAGAATCTACAGCCCTGGGGACTGACCAACCTGCTTTTCCCAGAGCCCTCTGCAATGGGAATTGGGCTCCACTCAGAATGTACCCCAGTGCTGGACGAGTGTTTACCTAGATCAGTCTGCTCTGGGTCAGACTCACCTGTAGGATACCACTGACTGGCATTGTCTTTGTGCCGGATGATTAAAAGCATAGCCTAGATACTCTGGGCATCTTCCTGCTGTTTAGTCAATACGTTGGCCCTTGAATTCTAAAGAAATGTTTGCTAAGAAACCTTGGAGCTGTCCCTTCAATGCCAACCTCTGGATTTTTTTTCCCCCTTCAGTGAAAAGAAAATCCAATGTTTCAGAAGAAGAGAAAGGCATGTGGATCTCTAATTGCCATGGCAACCAGCAGGTTCTCTAGTAGGATGGTGTGTGTTTACTGCTCTTTGTAACCTAAACCCAGGCACTGTTTGAGTGACGACAAAAAAACGAGACTGTCTTTCAGGCTAACGGAACACATTGACAGTGGTTCTCTGGGGCCCTGTTGGCTGTCTAAAACAATCTGTTGGTTTTCCTGTACCTTTTTGTTAGGTAGATTCTGGGGCGGAACATTTAATGCTCACCCAGAAATAATTATAGACTCAGAGTTTTGGAGCTGAAAAGGAACCTTAAAGAAGAGGGGGAAGAAAAGAGAGACCTTTATTTTATTTTTTCTAATGCTTGGGATTCTGCCTTCACTCTAGGAGATGTGGGAAATCAAGGGTTTGGTGGCTTTTTCATTATTACAATCATTCCTCCCCGCCACCACCACCTCCCAGCCTCCTTGAATGTGTGTCCTGGATTTACAAAGCAATTAGTCTCTAAATGCCTATGAAACTCCTGGCTCCATCAAGTGATCAGTCATTAAGTATTTATTAAGAATTTACTCTGTGGATTGAGAGCCAGGCCTAGAGACAGGAGGTCCTAGGTTCAGGTCCAGCCTCAGACACTTCCCAGCTGTGTGACCCTGGGCAAGTCACTTGACCCCCATTGCCCACCCTTACCAATCTTCCACCTATAAGTTAAGGGTTTAAAATTAAAAAAAAAAAAGAAAAAAAAAGAATTTATTCTGTGAGGCAGCTGGGTAGCTCAGTGGATTGAGAACCAGGTCTAGAAATAAGAGATCTTGGGTTCAAATCTGTGCTCAGACACTTTCTAACTGTGTGACCCTGGACAAGTCCCTTAAGCCCAATTGCCTAGTCCTTACCACTCTTCTACTTGGAATTGATAAGATTCTAAGACAGAAAGTAAGGGTTTTAAAAATTGTTTTATTGTGTATCAAAGGAACTGTTTATACCAGAACCCTATCCTCAAGGATCTTACTTTCCAATGGGGGAGACAGTGTGAATATTACTAGATTCATACAAGATTCATACAGGGCAGATGAAAGAGAGTCTCAGAGGGGAAGCCTTAGTCTCCTCAGACTCTGACTGGGAATGATATCAAAGATTTAGAGCTGAAAACAGTATAGAAGGCATCTATTAGGCCCCTTATATTACAGATGGAGAACTGGCAACTTATATTGCTATATAATCGCATTTATATGACGCTGTAAGATTTGCAAAGCATTTTGCAAAAATAAATTGTGTTTATCCTCATGACAACTCTGAGAGGTAGATGCTATTATAATGCCCATTTTACAGAGGGGGAAACTGAGGCACAAATGGGTTAGTGACTCACCCAGGATTACACAGCTAGGAAATGTTGGGGGTTGCATTTGAACTGAGCTCTCCTGACTGCAAGTCCAACACTATACACTGATACCTCCCTCAGAGGTCACCTGTGACTGTTCTGTAAGATAGATACTGCTGGTATTCTTATCCCATTTTACAGATGAGGAAACTGAGACTTGGGTTCAAAATTTTACAAATGGGCTTGACCTAAGGTCATGAAATTTAAAAAAAAAAATGGTTAGACTAATAGCTATTCTCACCTTTTTGTCTCCACCCTGAATTCAAATTCAGCTGATTTAACAAGGAGTTAAGAGGAGAAAATGCAGTTATTTTTAGATAACTCTCAATGAGGACATTCCTTCTAGGAAGGCAGATCTTCTTTGAGAACTTCCTGGGGTCACTAAGAATCTAAGTGATCTGTCCACGCTACATAGCTAGTATGGTTCAGGCATTTGTGCCCACGGGTCTTCCCGGCTCTGAGCTAGCCCTCTCCCACTGCCCTCCTCCATCGCCATCTGAACTATTATGATCGGTCCCTCTGTTTTCCCAGAACCTCAACTTGAAACTTCCTCTGTAGCCAGACCATTAATTTTCATTACTCCCCAATGCCAGCAATGTTAACCCAGCCTTCAAGTTTTTGCCTCAGAGATCCGGATGAAAAAAGAATGTTAAAAATTGTTTTCATATGTAATTTGGAGAAAATATTATTTTAAAAAAAGGTCCAGATGAATTTCTACCACCTTTGTGAAGAAACAGACAACAAAAAATAGATAAATGATACAGGAACTGGAGTCAATTAGCTCTGGGTTCAAATGCAGCCTCTGAGGTAATAGCTCTCTGACTACTGGTAAATTTTTGAACCTTCAAAGGTCTCTCTGTCCTCATCTGTAAAATGGGCTAAGGCTATCAGTAGTATCTACCCTACAGGATAGTTGTGAGGCATCATATTTCTAGGTGCTTTGCAAACCAGAAACTGCTATATCATTATCATTTCCTGTTGTTATTTCAAGTTTTCCCTGATCCCCCTTTCCTCTGACGAACCTTCCCTTTAAGGCAGAGATTCTTAGCCTGATGTCCCTGAACTTGTCCGGAGGGTTTTGCAATATTTTGATATAGATCGATATTGATGCTGAGTATTGATTTCCTTTGCAATCATTCATGAACTTAAAATCATGATTCTGAGGTGTGCACAGGCTTCACTAGACTGACTGTTGAAAGGGTTTGTTGGGTCATGTCCAGCTCTTCATGACCCCGTTTGGAGTTTTCTTGGCAAGGATATTGGAACGGCTTGCATTTCCTTCTCCAGCTCATTTTACAAATGAGGGAACTGAGGCAAACAGGGTTAAATGACTTGCCCAGGGTCATACAGCTAATATGTGTCTGAGGCTAGATTTGAACTGAGGAAGATGAGTCTTTCTGACGAAGCTTGGCACTCTCCTCTGCATCGTCTAGCTGCCTAGCAAAGGGATCTCAACAACAAAAAAGTTAAGAACATTAAGGAGGTCTTTTTATTTCTTGAAGCTTTCCACATTCTGATTTCAGTCTACCTGTCTAAGCTTGCTGCCTTCTCTATGTTCTGGATAAGCTGCTACTCAGTCCTACACAGTCCCCTGCTATAAGGCATTTGAAGAGACAGACAGACAGACAGACAGACAGGCCGGCATTAATGAAATCCCCATCCCTACCACCCCGCGCGTGGGAAAAGCCTGCCTTGCCCTCCCAACTCCTAGGAGGAAAGAGCTCCTTATCTGGCTCAAAAACTACTTTCCCTGTGACTTTCACACCTTCACTCCTGCCTGATTCATCCAGCTATTTCCGAAGCTGATGACTTCTTGCCTCATTCATCTTGTCCCCTTGTGCCCACTGGTCCAGCCGACGCTACAAGCAAGGTCTTCTGGCTGGATTAACTCTTGTCCAAGGGATCCTCCTGGGTATATGCCATCTGCATTCTCTTTAAGTCGGAGCCTAGATCTCTTGGGCTCTCCTGGGCTTATATAGCTCCATCTTTATTCTGTCTGGGCCTCCTGGTAGAGATTGCGGAGGGAAAGGAAGCGGAGGGAGAGAGGAGGGAAAGCTGTGCATTTATAATTGTTCCAGAGACCTCATGGGAAAAGAAACGAACATGTGGAATTCTTAGTCTTACTCTGCTTGGACCCAGCCAGTAAAGCTAGAAGCAGGGGCTGCTGAGAAGTTATGGGAAGGCAGATATCAGCCCAACTTGTTAACGAGAAGAGATAAAGTGCACTAGGAGGATCTGTTGTTATTTTACTTTGAAATTAAAATTTCCATCTTACTTCTTTCTATTTTCTTTATGGATTTTTTAATCAATCTGTTTTTGTTCAGTCATTTTCCAGTCACGTCTGATTTTTCACAACCCCATTTGGGGTTTTCTTGGCAAAGATACTGGAGTAGTTTTGCTATTTTCTTCTCTGATTCATTGTACAGATGAGGAAACTGAGGCAAACATAGGGAAGTGACTTGCCGAGCATCATACAGCTAGTAAGTGTCTGAGGCTGGATTTGAACTCAAGAAGATAAGCCAGCCTGAGTCCAGACCCAGCACTCTATCCACTGGACCACCTAGCTGCCCTTTGAGAAAATTTTAACTGCACTGTGTCAATTGGTCCAGCTTGGTCCTTTGGAATATTCTTACATTCTATTCCTTCTAGTGTTGATACCCCATCATTCACTCTTTCACTCAGCAGGCACTGTACTTAAATTGTAGCTCAGTTACAGCCCAATGATTTGAGTTCCTTTGGTACGTCATAGGTCAGGCACCGTGTTAGGCACTGAGAAACAAGCCCTGCCCTCAGAGAGTTGGCATTTGGCCTTGCCTAAGGGGAATCAACAAGTATATATTTTTAGCCAGGCCTCGTGCTAGTGCTGGGGACGCAAAGAAAGGTGGACACGGTCCCTGCCTTCAACACGTTTGCCTTCTGGTTCTAGAGAGAATTAAATGTGGAACATGGACTAAGGAATCACTACAGGGTGCCGAGCTTCTAGGTGGCACAGTGGATAGAGTGCCAGGCTTCGAAGCTTCTCGAGTTCAGATCTGGCCTCAGACACTTACTAGCGAGGCAACCCTGGGGGCAAATCACTTTACCTTGTTGGCCTCAGTTTCCTCGTTTGTAAAAAGATGGAAGGAAACAGTAGAGCATTCCAGTATCTTTGCCAAGAAAATTCTGTCAGGAACAAGTCAGGCATGCCTGGACAACAACCACAAACTAGGGAACTGGAGGGGTTGGAGGAAGGTCTCCCGTAGGAAATGGGCCTTGATCTAAACTTTGAAGAAAGCTGGAAATCTGAAGAATGAGGAGGGAAGAGAGTGTCCGGACAGCTTCTGGGAAAGCACGGAACCTGCTTTAATGGCAGCTTGTGAAAAGGCATGGGTGAGGGGCTCCCTGATTTGAGGAAGGGATGTTTGGACTGGCTGGAGAGTCTTGGATTCTGGACTTATTTGCAGATGCTTATTTTTAGAGATTACACTGGCTTTCTGGCAACACAGGCCTATGTCTCAGGGGAAGCCAGAATTCCTTTTGCCAGAGTTGGAATGGGGCCCATGACCCTTCACCCAAAGGAGGGGCTGGTGTTAGATCCGAACTGAGGGCAAGGGTACATCTTCCAGGCAGCCCTTAGGGACATCTGCATTGGTAAGAGGAATTCACTTATCCAGAGTTGCCTACATCGATAAACTCACAGATCCTGACACACTCCCACGTCCTCAAAAAAAAATTATGGTAGCTTATATTTCTATAGCACAGGTTGAAATAACTGGGTCACTGAGAAGCCAAGTGATTAAAAAAAATAAACCCCAATTCCTTAGTTCCAAGTCAGAAAAGTGGCAACAAATTGGGGTTAAGTGACTTACCCTGGGTCACACAGTTAGGAAGTGTCTGAGACCAGCCTTTTTTTTAACCCTTACCTTCTGCCTTGGTATGAGTTCTAAGACAGAAGAGCAGCAAGGGCTAGGCAACTGGGGTTCAGTGACTTGCCCAGGGTCACATAGCTAGGATGTGTCTGAGGTCACGTTTGAACCCAGGATCTCCTGACTCCTTGACAATTTGTATTTTGGCTATAGTTGCCAGCCCCCAAATCTAAAGACCAGAATTTCATGATGGATCCTTAAACCAATCTGTTTTCTACTCTCAGGGATTTCTTTGATAATACAAGGTATTTATTTATTTATTAGTAAGAAGAATTTGCTGTGTTTTAGGAGAGAGGAGAGGCACAGTTAGACAAGGACAAGACCTCAGCCCTCCTGTAGGGTCTGCAGTCTAGGATGTCTCGTGTAGAAGTAAAGGACAAACTGCTACATGATGACTTAGCAGGGTGGGTGCCAGGCAGGCTGCAAGGACGGTGTCTTGGCGGAGCTGGTGTTGGAGTTGAGCTTTGCAGCAGGGTTAGGAGCCCAACTGGTGGAGAGCAGGGTAGAAGCAGGTGTCAAGGCATAAGGAACAACTGAGCAAAAAGCCTGGAGTCAATGTAGGGGGAATGGAGGCATGGCAGTGTTTTTGGCCAATTTTGCTGGATTGTAGAGCCTGGTGACAAGAAATGATTGGAAATATGGGCTGAGGCCAGATTCCAGATGAGCTTGAATTTATGGGATCAAGGATTGAGAACTGAAGGGACCTAGGAGATTATTGTGTCCATCCCCCTTATTTTAGACATGAGGAAGTCAATCTTTAGTAGATCAAGAAAGTCGGAGTTCAAATCTGGCCTCAGTCACTTGCTTTTTTTGTGACCTTGGACAAGTCACTTAATTTACCTTTGTAAGGTATAGGTATAGGATATATTTTTTGAGGAAAAAGAAAAGAAAAGAAAAAATAGTCTGGAGAAATCTATAGACTCCTCAATTTTTAAGAAATTTATAATTGAAGGAAATATAAAATTTCACTAATTTTTGTTTTTAAAAATAAATTTTTGTTGACATCTTTTTTCATATTCTCTAACTTTCCTGATGTATTTCCATTCTTCCCCCTCCAAAAGAGCCATTTCATATAGCAAAGAATATTTCTTTAAAATAATTTTTTTAAAAGCAGTCTGGTCAAATGTATAGACTGGTTAATTTTTTTAAATTTGTAGTTAAAGGAAATGTTAGATTTTAGCAGTTTTGTTTTTTAAATAAATTTTTATTGATATCTGTTGTTATCTTCTCAGATTTTCTCCCTGTGTCTTTCCCTTTCTTACCTCCAAAAAAGCCATCCCATATAGCAAAGAATATTGCTTAAGATAAAAATAAATTTTAAATTAAATTAAATTAAGAAGTCTGGAGAAATCTATGGACCCCTTCTCAGACTGATTTTTAAAAAATTAAATTCCCAGTTGAATGAAATACTAAATTTCAGGTAGAGGTTATTAGGGAAAATAAAGATAAAATTTTCTTTTCCCTGTGCAAATTCACAACCCCTGTGAAATTTAAGAATCTCATCTACAGGGCTTGGGTCTTGAAGATAGATTTTGAGAGATAAAGGAGAGGAAAGTAGGCATTTCCACCGATCTTCTCATGAGGATTTTTGTACAGACTTAGACTTGGACAAAATTCTCACAGGATGAGAAAGGCTTGGTTTGTGGTACCCTCTGGTCAGAGAGACACCAGCCCCATCCAGGTATCCATCTTTGACGGCAAAAGGAGATTCCCAAGCATCCTCTAGAGGGAGCCCAACACATCTGGTCCAGGTACTTAGAGTATCCCCTTAGGATACAGGAAGAAGATGGATGATCAGTTGAGATGAGAGCTAAGGAAGCTTGGGATGGACTGGCCATCTCTGTCTAGGACCAGTTCCTGAGATAGTAAAATGGGGTGAGGCCAAAGAGAAGGTACATCTCTTTGGGGGCCAGGGTGGCCTGAAGTGCTAGTGAAATTCATGATGAAATTGATGAGGTAACCTGCTGCCTCCATATTTGGTTAACTCCACACCCTGTCCCTTTTACAGATGGAAATGTGAGATCCATAGGCGTCAGATGACATGTCCAATCCCCCACAGCCTTATTAGTCAAGCTATCTTTTTTCCTTTTAATTTTTATAAGCACAGCCACAATTCAGAAATTGGTAGAGCATAGGCTGCAACCTGGAAGTGACCTTCAAGATCATTGAGATTCATTCCCTCATTTCACAGATTTTTTAAAAATCAGGGGAAATTGTCTTATTAGGGAGAGCTTCAACATGTGATGGGGTCCATCTTATTGGAGGTTGTCATGGAAATGGTGGATCGGTGCTGTACTTGTTTGGTATGGTACAGGAGGTTTCCTTTGGGGTATGGGTTAGACTAGGTGCCTGCTAGGTTTTGATCCCACTTTCAAAATCTGTGAAAAGTGAGACATAAAGGATAAGTAACTTAAATTAAAGGAGAGAATGGCCTATTTGTTGTAAATTGAAAGGCTAGCATTTGAATCTAGGTTCTTTGAGTATGTATTGAGTTCTTTTTCCTTCCTTTAAAAATTATTTTCTTTAAAAATTCTAAACTATAGCAGCAAGTAAAGTGATTGCTTCCTTTATACTGTAGAACAAAACAAAAAGATTGTCCATGAAAATGCAAATTTGTGCTACATAGTTTGCTTTTCTTATATTCTCTCCTTCAATTTTTACCCTGCAGTGGATGGTTGTTGTGTTGCTTTTTTTTTCAACTTTCTGTGACTCCATTTGGGGTTTTCTTGGCACAGATACTTGGAGTGGTTTGCCATTTCCTTCTCCAGTTCATTTTCTAGATAAGGAAATTGAGGCAAATAGGGTGAAGTGACTCACCCAGGATGACAGAGCTAATAAGTATCTGAGACTGCATTTGAACTCAGGAAGATGAGTGTTCTTGACTTCAAGTCCAGCACTCTGTCCACTACACCACCTAACTCCTCTAGTCTGATCTACATGGATGGAATCCTCCCTATAACACACCATATATCCCAAGTCAAGCCTCGGCATTATTTTTTGAAACATCACTATATACCAAAAGAAATAACTGCTGATATTTAGATATCTTTTTAAGATTTGGACTTCATAGCAACCTCTTGAAATCATTCCCATTTTACACATGAGGAAACTGAGGCTTGCCCATGGTAACCCACCTACTCAGTGTCAAAGAAGAGATTAAACCTAGGTCCTCTGACTCCAGGTTCACAGCTTTATCTAAACACCATGCCACTTCTCACTACCTCATCTATGTTCACATTTCTTCTTTACATCATCTTCTTTAAGTCACCCATCAAATGTGGGTCAATTTAATTATCGTTTTAGTTGTCTTGGCATTTACCTTGATGTTTGTACAAGTCTACACAGACAGGAAAATGAATACTGCTGGTCAAAAAAAATTGTTTTAGAATATTTTTCCATGGTTACATGATTTATGATCCCCACCCCCATTCTCTCCTCCTCCCTCCCAAAGCTGACAAGCAGTTCCACTGGGTTACACATGTTCAAAACCTATTTCCATGTTATTCATATTCGCAGTAGAGCAATCCATTAACATCAAAACCCCAATCATATCCCCATTGAATCATGTGATCAAGCGGTTGTTTTTCTTCTATGTTTCTACTCCCACAGTTCTTTCTCTGGATGTGGATAGCATCTTTCTCATAGGTCCCTCAGAATTGTCCTGGATCATTGCATTGTGCTAGCAGAGAAGTCCATTACATTCGATTGTGCCACAGTGTGTCAGTCTCTGTGTACAATGTTCTCTTGGTTCTGCTCCTTTTGCTCTGCATCAATTCCTGAAGTTCGTTCCAGTTCACATGGAATTCCTCCAGTTCATTTTTGCCATCAAAAAGAGCGTGGCTATAAATATTTTTGTACAAGTCTTTTTCCTTATTGTACAAACCCAGCAGTGGTATAGCTGGATCAAAGGGAAGGCAGTCTTTTAAAGCCCTTCAGGCATAGTTCCAAATTGCCTCCCAGAGTGGTTGGACCAATTCACACCTCCACCAGCAGTGTATTAGTGTCCCAATATTGTTACATGGGGGTCAAGAACTTTTAAAAATTGTTTCCGTTGAGATATACCCATTCCTTTCTTCCCCAAAGGGTTAAAACCAGTTCTAATGAGATTAAGTTTAATTAGTACACATGTAAAGTCTTCCCTTAGGTGTAAAACAATCAGTAAATACAAGGCGAGGAGAGTGGGACTAGACAGCAGCTTGTCTGAAAAAGATCTGGAGGGATAGGTGAACTACAAGCACAACATGAGTTAACAGGATGATATCAGCCAAGAAATGTTAAAGAAAACTCCAATTTCTGAGATAGAGCCCGCAGGACGAGGGCGTTGGCCATGTTGTTATACTTTGCCCTGGTGAGATCATATAAGGATTCTCAGGTTGAATTCTGGCTGTTGTCTTTTAGGAAGGGCATTGATAAAAGTTGGAGAGTGTCCAGAGGAGAAGGGCAAACAGAATGGGGAGGGATGGAGTTCATGCTGTATGGAAACTGATTAAAAGAAGTAGGAATGTTTAGCTTGAGAGAGAGAGAGAGAGAGAGAGAGAGAGAGAGAGAGAGAGAGAGAGAGAAAGTGTTGGAGGAGGGGGCTAGCAGGGTACTGACTATCCTCAAGCATTTGAAGAGCTATTAGCAAGGGAAAGAGGACATGGGACTGATCCACTTGGCCTTGGAGAGCAGAAGTGGCCATAATATGTGGAATTTGTAAGGAGACAAATTTTAGACTTGATATAAATTTTACACCACTTCCTAAGATTCTAAAGCTAGAGCAAAAAGCGACTTCAGGACCAGCCTGTCCAGCTGGGGACCCAAGGTATGACACCTAGAGGTATATGATCAGCCAGTGGTATGGTGGGGAGGTGAGTGTAGTCTCACTCTTTTTTTTAAACCCTTACCTTTTGTCTTAGAATTGATACTAATACTGACTCTTAAGGCAGAAGATCAGTAAGGGCTAGGCAATGGGGGTTAAGTAACTTGCCCAAGGTCACCCACCTAGGAAGTGTCTGAGGTCAAATTTCAATCCAGGACCTCTCATCTCCAGGTCTAGTTATCTCTCCATTGAGCCATCTTGCTGCCTCCTTAGAATAGGGGTTCTTAAGCTCTATGAACTCCCCCCCCCAATATTTTGATAATTACTTTTTAAAAAACTCCCTATCTTCCAACTTAGAATCAATACTATGTATTGGTTCCAAGGCAGAAGAACACTAAGGGCTAGGCAGTGGGGGTTAAGTGACTTGCACAGGGTCATCCAGCTAGGAGGGGTTTGAGGCCAGATTTAAACCCAGAACCTCCTGTCTCTGGACCTGGCACTCTATTCACTGAGCCACTTAGCTACCTCTCACCCTTCTTTTAACAGCTATCTTGGGTCTGATCCAACTGCATTTACCTATCACCAATTATCAATATCCCCCATTCACTGCTATGAAAGCTCCTAAGCTGCCTCCTTTTGCCCCACCATTGACCCCATAGTATAACCTACTGGTATCTTGGACCTCAGAGGCACAGGTAAAATTCTCCTCTCTCCCTTGGCCCCAAATCCCCTTGTGCCTGACAGTTACCTCTCAAAGGAACACTTCTGTGCTCTGGGGCAGTGCCTACTGGGGCAAGGGTGGAGGCCTCTGTATGGATCAGATTGAGTCACACAGTCATTGGGTTATAGTTCAACCTAGAGGGGACCTCAGAGGCCATAGAGTCCAGTCCCTTATTTTACAGATGAGGAAACAGATTCACAGACGCCAAATGGCGTGTATGTGGTCACATAGCTTGTACATTACATAATTTATAAATAAGTATTCATATTTGGGGGCTTCATATTCAGTTGTTTGTGTTTTTGTTTGTTTTTTTACTGTGAGAGGTATATCAAAGTTATCTAGTCCAGCCCCCTCACTTTACCCATGAGGAAACTGAGGCTAGGAGAAGTCCTATTATTTGTCCAAGTTACTATACACAGGAGATAGTATATGGCCAACACAGGATTTGAACTCCTCTCCTCTAACTCCAATTCTACCATAACAAGCTGTTTTCCTTCCTAATAAATAGGTCTTCAGATCATAGGTTAAGAATTAGAAGGAACCTCTAGAACCAACCCCATTTTACAAATGAGCCAATTGAGGTTCAAGGAGATGAAGAGACTTGCCCAGAGTCACTAAGCTTTTAAGTGTTTGTACAAGTAGAATTTAAATCCAGTGGCTCAGATTCTAGAGCCAATAGTCTTTCATCCAGAAGGATCCAAAAATGGAATGGGCTGCCTTGGGAGGTAGTGAGCCCCTCCTTCCTGGGAGACCATTCACTGAGGATCTTTCTCATGGAGAAGATTTGTTTCCAGGTACAGTCTGACCCAAACAACCTTCGAGCTCTCATTCAGCTCCAGAGTCTCATTGCTATGAGGAAAGTGTTTTTGTCAACCATAAAGCGCCGTGTAAATGTGAATAATGGTGGCGTTATTTCCATCTGGTGCAGGCGGCAGGCTTGGCGGTTTAGGAACCATCAATTATCTAGGGAATGGGAGTGGGAAAGAGAGCGGGATGCAGATTGCAGCCCTCCCAAGTGAGGGGAGGGCAATTTGGTGACAGTAGCAACTAGTCTGAGCCCTCGTGGAACTTGGCCCACTGCCTTTCCTTGACAAGTTTGCTGGAGGATGCTGACACCATGGAGCCTCTGAAATCTGGAGTCACACAGTGAGCGGCTTTCTATGCCAGTGATGCTTGTCAAATTACAAAGGTATCCATATGGGTTAGAGAAAGCTTCCTTTATAGTCAAGCCGAACAAGCTCTTGGCCAGTTTAAAATACTGGCTGATGTGAATATTGCTTCGTGGTGACCGATGATGAGCCCATGTCTGCTACGTAGCTCCTCAAGTTTCGGGAAGCCTGCTTTCAAAGATTATAAGACACCTTTTAGGAGAAAGCGTGAAAGTATTCCCTCAGTTCCCTTTCTCAGTTTGAAATATTGACTTCTTTAAAAAAAATCTCATACGGAAAAGATCTGTTCTTGAAACCTTTACTTTGGACTTCAAGTGAAGACTTTGACAGCTAACTAAGGCTAACTCGAGTGCTTACTAGGAAGCAGACAGTGTAAGAGCTCGGAGCAATCAGTGACTGTTCTCTTTCTGGCTGAGATCTTTAAAAAATGCCTTCAAAGAGAAGGGATGGAGAAAAACTAATTATGTTTTCAGAGGGGGCAGAGGAAGAAGCAGGTAATGAAACCAGCTTCACCTCTACAAAGAAATGGAGGACGATGGGACTGAATGTTGCAAGCGCAATCAGATACTTAGTTGTTTTTACATAATTGATTTTTATTTGTTATAATATTATAAGGGAGGGATCCAAAAGAGGTTGCTGGACTCAGGAAACATAAATAGCCCACTAATGTAAGAACCAAAGGCATCAGTAAGACATGTTTCAAAACACAGAAAATGACAAAGGATTATCTTCGGTCACTAAAGGGTATTTTCTAGATTGGTGGATGTCAGAGTAATAACAAGCTAACATCGCTGTTTCATGGCAACAAAGGGTTGGGGTTTCATTGGAGGAGAAGAGTCTAGACTTCTCCAACAGATAAAAATTAGAGGGTAGCAAACATTTGACCAGACAAATAGTATAGTTTAATCTGCTGGTAGTTATTATGAAAGGTTTCCCATGGTGTTTATCAGTCCTCTGCAGATGGTGAATTGGGTTGATCATTTGGGTTGAAGAGATCGGTATTGATTTTTTTTTTCTGTATTGTATATTTATTTATTTTATTAATCATGCCCCAATTACATTCTAATCTCATATACCCACACTTGTGGCCTTAGGACCCAGAGTACTGATTTCTAAAAGAGACCCAAACCCACCTTACTCCATGTTAATTGTTTTTTCCCTTGCTTTATAAATCTTGGCATGTAAAAAATAAACCAGCAATGGAGAGAATTTAAGTGGAAGTCTTCTCTGTTTCCAGGGCAGTAAAGAATTTAGCAATTTGTTAGGAAGAGAATTTCAGCTGTTAAATTGTACTAAGATGTAGGTGGGCCAATTAGCACTAATGATAACTGGATTGAACTCCGCTTTAAGGCAATCTGTGTGCTTTCTCAAGTAGACTCTACTCTTCAGATGGTCCACTTTTGGTGATCGTTCAGGATTTGTGCTCTGGGTATTTTTTTTCCATTTAAAATTTATCTTTATTGTCATGAAAACCCCACTTCCTCATTGGTCCTTGTTTTAAGAGCAAACTCATACATAACCAAACACCCAAATAAAACCATAAATACACTGTTGGGAAAACCAACTCCAACAGTTCTTTCTCTGGACGTGGATAGCATTTTCTTTAATAGTCTTTCAGGATTGTCCCAGATCATTGCATTGCTGAGAGTATCCCAGTGTTCACAGATGATCATAGTACAATATTGCTGTTATTGTGTACATACAATGTACAAATGGGGTCATGAAGAGTCAGACAACTGAAAAGTCCTGAACAACAAAGGACATAAAATAAGAAAGGTTTTTTTTTTCAAATTCTGCAAAATATGTCAATATGGCACCATTAAACCCAGGGTTCCACATCCCTGATCCTAGTTCTGCAAAGCAGCAAAGAGAAGTCTCTTTTTTGGGGGAACCAAGCCTAGTAATTCTAATTTCATAGTATTCCCTGATAAATTCTTTTTTTTTTTTAATGATCCTCATCTTCTGTCTGAGTATCATTTCTAAGACAAAAAAACAAACAGTAAGAATTAGACAATTGGAGTTAAGGGACTTGCCAGGATCACACAGCTAGGAAGAACCTGAGCCCAGATTTGAATCCAGGTTCTCCCACCTCCAGATCTGGCATGCTATCTATTGTACTACTTAGCTGCCCTTCTGATAAATTCTTGTAGCTGGACTTATTTGCATGTTCCTAGTTCTTGTACTGATAATTCCCTACCCCACCCCATTTCCTTCTCTTCTCTATCAATATTTGAGGAGCAAAGGGCAGGTGTTGTAGCCTTGGATCTACCTTGTATTTTTCATATCTCCCCTGCCATAAACAAAAAATAGTTGTTTTCTATCTAGCCGTGGATGGTCTCTACTGTATTCAGTTTGATCTCTGATAAGAGAGTGAAAAGGAAAGACAAGAACTGGTCTTCTAATGTCTTGACTCATTGGTGACCAATGCATTGCTTCCTTTGGGCCAGAAACAAGTTCTGGCAGAGAATGGGATTTTCAGTCTTTGTGAGTCATGTAGCCAGTCCTCATTTACACCCTCTTTTCAGTGACACCTCAGTAGACAACAGGCTGTTCTCAGAAGAAATTAAAGGCACCAGGAGAAGAATTCTTCCTTTCCCTAATTCCCTGGCCAGAGACAACATTCTCTCTCACCCCCTCCAGCACCCTATAAGAATTACTAGCATCAACCTTGGCAAACCCTTTGGTGAAGGTCTTTATCACATGATGAAGTAGAGGGGAAACCTAATCACTTGGCTAAGAGCCAGGAGATGTGAGTGGGGGGATCTAAGCGCTGTCACTGACTGGTAGTGTGACGAAGCCATACAGGCAAGCAGTTTTACTTCTCCAGGGTTGATAATTGACCTCCAATAGCTCTCTACGACCTCTTGGATAAAATCTGGATTCCTCTGTTTTGGCTCTAAAGGTCTTCCCAATCCGGCTGCAATTTTCTATGAAATTGGTTTGCTCTCTGAATAGCTAGCTTGCTCCCATCAATTACTTTTTTTTAACTTAAGTAAGATTCTCTTATTTTTCTTTGGGGCTTGATGGTTTCCTTTGGGGATCTGGTACCATTGTCTTGCTTCTATCCAATCTTAAACAAACTGTTGCTTTTCAGGAGGCAGTCAGAAGACTCAGTTCAGTATTAATTTGGATCTGAAAGGAAAAGCCCCAAAACACTCCTTTAATGAGCATTCATTAAAGCACTCATTCATCTTGTAGTGACCTGCCTCATCCTTTTATGATATTCTCTTTCTAAAATTAAGTTTAATTAATTAAGAATATTTTCCATGGTTACATAAATCATATTCTTTGCCTCCCCTCCTCCCAACCCCCTCCCATAGCCAACAAGCAATTCCACTGGGTTTTACATGTGTCATTGATCAAGACTTATTTCCATATTATTAATATTTGCACTGGGGTGATCATTTAGAGCAGTGGTTCCCAAAACTTTTTGGCCTACCGCCCCCTTTCCAGAAAAAATATTACTTAGCCCCCTGGAAATTATTTTTTTTAATTTTAATAGCAATTAATAGGAAAGATAAATGCACCTGCGGCCATCATCGCCCCCCTGGATCACTGCAACACCCACCAGGGGGCGGTGGCACCCACTTTGGGAATCACTGATTTAGAGTCTATGTCCCCAATCATCTCCCCATATGATATTCTCTTGGAGAGTGCCCTTGAGCCAGGAGAATGTCTGATATGGATCTACCTGGAATCCTTTTGCCAGAGTTTGCCAGGACAGAGCCAATTGGAGTAGTTGCTTCCTGGAGGTCCCTTCCAGCCCTAGTATATGCTGTAGGCTCCTAGGGCTATGAAATCCATTGAGTACTTTAGAAACTTTAGGGAAAATTAGTCAATCTGCTTCCCTTAACTGAGTAAAGAGCTTTACCATTAGCTTTAATTAAGATCAGAAGCATCCCACATGGGATTCAAACCCATTCTATTTACTTTGGTTAGAAACCTTAAGAGATCCTTTACTTCAGGACTTCTTTGCCCAGAGGATCTGTGAGCTTGTTTAAGGAAATAGTTTGGTAACTATATTTCAATACACAGTTGGTTTCTTTTGAAATTCTATGTTTTATTTTATAGATTTAAAAATATTGGTCAGAGGAAGAGTCTATAGGCTTTACCAGGCTTTGCCTGAGGGGTCTGTCATGCCTAAAAAAGGTTTAGGAACCCCTGGTCTAATTTTACCACCCTCATTGTATTTGATTTTTTAAATCAATAAACATTTATTAAGCTTCTCCCTCCTAATTTGTTTTATAACCCATACCTTCTGTCTAATATCAGTTCCAAGGCAGAAGAGAGGTAAGGGCTAGGAAATGGGGTTAAATGACTTGTCCAGGATCATACAGCCAAGATGTATAAACCTAGAACCTCTCATCTCCAGGCTCAGCTCTCTAGCCATTGAGCCACCTAAGCTGCCTTTCCCTCCTCATTTTTGCTGCCTTGCCTCTGAGATCACCCCCAGTTTTTCTTGAATATGTCTATGTCGATACATCTTGTCTGTATATAACTTGTTATTTTGACTCCTTCCAGAGCAGGGACTATTTGCTTTTTTCCATGTCCCCAGTGCTTAGCAGAATACCTGGTATATAATAAGTGCTTATAAGATACCTGCCTGTTAACTGACTAACTAACTGTCCCTTATTCACTGCTGGGACCAGTTCTGGTTAGTCCAGTTTGAAACCTAAGTCAAAGGGAAACTGTAAATCACCCAAAGGGGCTGCACTATGTTAACAACACTGGGACATTATAGCAAAAGTTCTAGACTTGGAGGTCAGGAGGCACACAGATGGGCCACTTATCAGCTGTGAGTCCTAGCCAAGGCGAGTCCCCGGGGCCCCTGTGTACAAAAATCAGGGGGCTGGACCAAAACCTTTCCACGCCATGTCTCTATACACTGTATCTGGAATTAAGCACCTACTTCATGGCATGGTGGTTAGAGTACTGAGCCTTGAGTCAGAAGGTCCTGAGTTCAAGTCCAGATCTCAGCTTACTACAGACCTCAGCTTACTACCTATGTGATGACAGATAAGCCTCTTAATTTTGCTCAGATGGGTTTAACAATGGCAGCTTCCTCCATTCCAGGATTGTTGTGAGACCCAAATGACATCGTATTTGTAAGGTGCTTTGCTCAGTGCCTGGCACACAGTAGGTGTTTAATAAATGGTTGTCCCTTTTCTTCCTCCCTACTATGTAGGTAGTAGAATTCAAGGACAAAGTTAAATAGTCCCTGCCTTCAAAATGTTTACATTCTCTTGGTTAAGAATGAGTGGAGGGCGTTTCCATGGGAGAGTTTCTCTGTTGTTTACTTAGGTTCAAGGCTTTCAGATGAAAGTTATTTCTGGTGTCTGAGCCAGGCAGTTTCAGCTATGACATAACCGCCGCTGCTGCTGCTGCTGCTGCTGTGCCCTCTAATTATAGGAAACCCTTGCCTAACTCCCTCTTGTGAAAGGAGAGATTAACAGATGATGGTGAGAGGTGCTAAAAGAACATTATTAGCACCTAACTAATTAAGGCTTTTCTTCCTGATGGGAACCAAAACTGAAGAAGCCTTGAAAAAGGGAGAACTTGAGAGAGGCTGCCTTCCAAAGCATTTGGGATTGGGGAACTCGGGATTGGTCCTGGGGCTCAGGGGAAGATCCTGAATTCCTCTAAGAGAACTCAAGCTCTCCTGGTACACAGAATAGAAGTTGTTGGAAACTTTAGAGTGCCCTTCACTCTCCTCTGCAAAAAGTCATTTGTCCTTCTTTCCTAAAACCACTCCAATCAGCTGGAACCCACAACTTCCCGAGGCAGCTCATTGTCCTTATGAATACTTGCAGTTGGGAAGTTTGTCTTGGCATTAAGCCCAAGTTGGTCTCTTTGCAGTTTCTCTCTCTTCTTTGCTCCTGCTTCTGCCCTCCGGCACCAGTGTGAGTGGACTTTATGTTCCTCATGAAGGTTATGATCCTATCTGGTGGTTATGATCCTATCCTTCCCCACCCTCAGCTTACCCTTCTCTAGGGTAAACGTTCCCCAATTCCTTCAAGTGAGTATGGCATGGATTTGTGGCCTTGGACTATCTTTGCTGTTCTCTTTTTACTATTTTCCCACATTCATTCCTCCTAAAGTGTGACACCCAGAAATGGGACCAGGTCTGAAACATCCACAGGATTACCAACTGCTCACTCCTAGAAACTGTGCTTGTTTAATGCAGCCTGAGATCCCATTACTTTTTTTTGGGGGGGGGGCTTCCCTATCACCTTGACTCATTGAGCCCAAAGTCTACCAAGAGAACAAGTCATTCAATCCTCTCTCAGCCTCAGTTTCTTCATTTGTAAAATGAAGGGCTTGGACTTAACGGTCTCCATATTTCCAAATCTAAATCTATGATCCTAAATTGATTTTTTTTTTAACTCAGAAGACTTGTCAAAAATACTTGCTAAATTTCTAATTAGTTTGATTCCCCTTGGAAAGAGTATTGTTTTCCTCTGTACTGTCTAATAGAGACATTTTGCACTAAAAAATGTGAGAGAGGAAGCAGTTTTTTATGTTGTTATGTTTTCATTATTATGTTATGTTATGTTTCAGTTACATGTGCAAACAATTTTTGACAATTGTTTTGGGACATTTTTAAATTCAAATTTTCTCCCTCCTTAACCTACGTCCTCCTTCCTGAGGCAGTGAATAGTCTGATATAGGTTGTACTAACACTTTCATGTAATACATATTTCCATATTGCTCATATCATGATAGAAGATACATATCACAAATACAATAGAAATTGCTGGAAGGAAATATAGTGGAAGATGGCAAGCTTTGATCTGCATTCAGACTCCAACAGTTCTTTCTTTGGTTGAGCCCCTTGTGGTTATCTTATAATATCACTGTTTTCTGGTTCTGCTCATTTTACTTTGTATCAGTTCATACAAGTCTTTTCAGGTTTTTCTGAACTCATCCTGTTTGTCATTTTTTATGGCACAATAGTATTCCATAACAGCCTTATACCACAACTTGTTCCTCCATTCCCTAAATGATGGACAACCCCTCAGTTTCTAATTCTTTGACACTAAAAAAAGAGCTGTTAAAAATATTCAGATAGGTCCTTTTCCCTTATCTCTGATCTCTTTGGGATACAGACTCAGTAGTGGTATTGCTGGGTCAAAGAGCATGCATAGTTTTGTGACTCTTTGAGCCTGGTTCCATACTGGGGAGGAGGCAATTGTTCATGAGTTTTAATTTTCAAGTTTTCAGAGCACATCCTGACCCTCTCCTCAAGCATAAATGACTAGTGTCAAGTTACCCAGTAACTTAGCCTTATCTTAATTTTTTTAAAAACAGGTAATGTAGATTAATGAGGTTTTTAAAAATTGAATCCCAGACTGAGTTGAGTCTCTCTGACACATACTGACCTGGGCAAATTACTTAACATCTAAGAAAACTTAATTAGCAGAGAACAGTAGCTGGGCTGCATTGGTAGACAGAGATCCCTTATTTGGTGGTTTATATTATAACAACAAAAAATAAGAACAAAATCAGATTTCCAATGATTCAAATATTTCAGATCAGAGAGACAGCCATAAAATTTTACCTTGAAGCTCTACTGCCAAACTGAAAAACTCTTTGGACAAATTTAAGGATCTGTTGTGTTCTGATAGACTGTTAGGACTGGACTCAAAAAGACTCAAGTTCAAATCCAGCCCCAAACCCTTCATAACTTGGCAAATTACTTAACCTCTGACTGCCTCAACTGTAAAATGAAGATAATAATATCTATCTCCCAACAAAAACACAAAGGGCATTTAGGTAGCACAATTGATAGCACCCCAGGTCAGAAGTCAGGAAGGCTCATCTTCATGAGTTCAAATCCAGCCTCAGACATTAATGACATTGAGACATAGGCAAGTCACTTAATCCTGTTTACCTCCTTTTCCTCATCTGTTAAATGAGCTGGAGAAAGAAATAGCAAACCATTCCAATATCTTTGCTAAGAACTCCCCCCAAAAGGGTCATGAAAATGAGTCAACAACAAAAGCATTAAAATATGTTTCATTAGTAAAAATGGAATTCTATATTCATAAATATTTCCATGTAAATATTCATAAAGCACTTTGTAAAACTTAAAGTATTAAACAGATACTGTTATTATTATGGTTGTCAAACTACTTCTGCCTTTGTGGAATCTGTTTTTATAATCTAATTGTTAATAAAATTTTAATTTTTTAAAAGCTAGTGTTTAAGAAGAATGATTAAGTGAGATGGGATTTGCAAAGAGGATAGAAAGGTTTTTCTTTCTCTCTCTCTTTTTCTTTCCTTCTTTCTTTCTTTCTTTCTTTCTTTCTTTCTTTCTTTCTTTCTTTCTTTCTTTCTTTCTTTCCATCTATCTATCTTTCCATCTTTCTATCTTTCCTTCTTCCCCTTACCTTCTGTCTTACAATCAATGCTGTGTGTGGGTTCCAAGGAAGAAGAGCAGTAAAGGCTAACCAATGGGGAGTTAAGCGACTTGCTCAGGGTCATCCAGCTGGGAAGTGTCTGAGGCCAGATTTTAACTCAGGACCTCAAGTCTCTAAGTTTGGCTTTCTATCCACTGAGCCACCCAGCTGCCCAAAGTTCTTTATTTTCAAAGGATGGTATTGGCTTAACTTTTGGTTCTAGGTGTGATCTCCTTGGTGGCATCTGTGACTGAACATTTCTTTGAAACATTTTCTGGAGTTGTAAACTCTGTTAAAAAAAAAAAAAAAGATGTTGGCGTACCTGGCCTGAGATTCCTTCTAACTCTAAATCCAGAAGGATGATCTAGAGTCCTTTTCTCTGCTTTACTATCCATGTCATCACAATTCATTGCTATCTTTATTGCAGCCTTGTAGTACTGGGAGTCCTGCACATACCATCATCCCCATTTTT
The DNA here is from genome assembly GCF_016433145.1 of Gracilinanus agilis. Taxonomy (NCBI): domain Eukaryota; kingdom Metazoa; phylum Chordata; class Mammalia; order Didelphimorphia; family Didelphidae; genus Gracilinanus; species Gracilinanus agilis. The sequence continues at coordinate 236,930,552 of NC_058134.1, forward strand.
CAGATTAGAAGGCTACTTTCTTCCACTTGCTTATATGACTAGTTACTAGTACTGTTCTTACTTCATGATACTACTTTTTGCTGTTGAGTTGCTTCAGTCATGTCTGATTCTTCTGACCCCATTTGGAGTTTTCTTGGCAGAAGTACTAGAGTGGTTTTCCATTTCTTTTCCAGCTCATTTTACAGATGAGGAACTGAGACAGAGTTAAGTGACTTGCTGTGTCACACAGCTAGCTAGTACGTGTCTGGGTCCAGATCTGAGCTTAAGAAGACGACTCCTGATTCTAAGCTTAGTGCTCTATCCACTGTACCACCGAGCTGCCCAATGATATTACTAGTTGCTAGCTACTAGTAGTTACTAGCTGTTAGTAATTTTAACATTTCTCCAGGGACAAGAGCTGTTTGCTTGATTAAAAAGCTGGAAAATGAAGACAAGTGAGATGTTGGGGGGAGAGACAGAGAAGGAGCTCTCAGTTGGGAGTCAAGAGAGGATATCTACAAATGTCCCAAATAGGTGCTAATGTATTAATGAAAGGAGGAAAAAACAGCAGATTGGGTAGTAAAAACTTTCTGGCTCTTCCCTGAGTGAAAATTCCTTCCATGGCAAGCACTTCAGAAGTCTAAACAAGGAAAGGCTATCTTTCCCTTTCTAGGCTTTGCTTTGACCTTTGTCCAAAACCCTTATCTGAGCTTGAGTTTCTTCCTCTGTAAAATGAGGAGGGGTGAACCAGGGTAACGAAGGTCTGTCTCCCATGGCCCTGGCATTCTTTGGGTTCCTGCTCTAATGTTCTTTCACTTTTCTGCAAGGAAATAGTGTGATCTCAACTTTTTACCAGCACAATGAGCAAATTTATAGGGCATAATCTCATATACAGAGTCTTTCCCCCCCCTTGTCATTGCTTTAGCAAGCCTAGTTAAAGTACACAGGGCTGGTGTTTCTTTCAAACAAATAAACAAAATAGTGAGATAAAGTACTCTGAATCTCTCTAGTGTAGAGTGAGTCACACCCTGGGCCCTGGTAGAACAGACTGCCCCGTTTCCCTGAAGACTCATTCACCTGCCTTTCATTGGGAAGAGAGGGGAACTGATCACCTGAATGTAGAATTAGGACTCTCACTTGAGTTTCCAGTATGGATCTGCCCCCAGCTGAAGCTGCCGCAGAGGTAAGTCACTCCATTCCTCTCTGCCTCAGTTAGAATGCCTGAATAGGTCTGAGGCTCATGAGACAGAGTGCTTTGAGGAGCTCAGACACATAATCTATTTTTGAGACTTGATTGTCCCTGCATTTCCTAGCAAACTTCAGTAGAACTGATGGTTCTGAGCCAAGAAAACTGTATTTGGCCCCACAGTGTGGGGTTGTGTGAGCTTGGGCAAGTCATTTCTCCTCTGCCTGCCCAAATTTCCTTATTTATAAAATGAAGGGGATTAACTAGATAATCTCTTCCTCTTCTAAATCTTTGTTAATCAACAGCCTTCTCCCTAGAAATTATGTTCATTTTTATTTCCAGCTCAGTTCTACCCCCAACTCCTAGGCGGATGTTTGGCCATTTTCCTATTTAAAAAAAACAAACAATTTTTAAAAACATTTCAAACATCTTGGTTTGGGTTATAATAAGTATAAATCTGAAGGGTGTAACGTGGGAGATCAGACAAGAATGTAAGCTCCTTGAGGGGAGGACCTGTTCTGTGTTAGGTCTCAGTGCCCAGCATATAGCCAGAATTTAATATAAATACTTGTTGAATTCAGATAGTTGGTTTTTTATTGGCAGTTTGAAGTTCAGTGCTGGCGAGAAGATAAACCTCATTTATTCCCTAGAAACTTAGAAAGCAGTCCTAGCTTTAATGAGGACTAAGAAAAGCTACCTTTGTTCTTTGTTAGTCTGTTATCCCAATGGACTTTCACTGGATCTTAGATATAGATGTAACAAGTGAATCTGGGAAATGTATAAAACTACATTTCCCATGATCCAACATGGTCCAACTGATTTCCGTTTCCGACGTCTTGACGCAGGGGAGCGCTTAAATCTCGTGGGTTAGGAGGGAGTGGCTCTCTTTTGCCAGCAAGCTCTCTCTTCTTTGGCGAGTAGGAACTTGGCTAGGAGGCAGTATGGTGGCGGCAGTTTTGAATGCTTACAAGCGCGTGGTCTAATGATTTTATCTATCAACATGGCTTTAATTAAAATACTAATATATATTATTATACCAGCCTTTATCATTTTTAATTCTTTCAATTTTCTAGATAGTCTAAGAGGAAAAAGCCATGCGGCTCTGGGACCCAGAGTCTCAGAAGCGAATCTTCCAGATAGCCTAAGGATAGCCATGCCTGCTTTTTGGCCATCTGGCTCAGCTCTTTTGAGCACTTTTTTAAAAAAGGAAAGTGACTTTCCTTGCCATGCTTTTGCTAAAAGCAAGAGCACGTTTTTGCCTCCAGTGGGACTCAGCCGGCCAGTCCAGCCCAAGCCACCTTGGGAGGGAGGTCAGGCCAGCCGATTCGGGCTTTTGGCTTTAAACTAAAATGCCGGAGCCCAGCCAATGTGCTGCTGCTGATGCTGCTGCTGCTGATGCTTTTCTTGCTGCTGATGCTGCTGATCCTGACCGCTTCCAGCCTTCAACCCCGAGCTCCAGAACCTGAGATTTCCGGGAAGGAACCCAGACCTGCCGCCTTTGCTGAGATCGAGACCTCCAGAGACTGCTTCAGCTCTGACGCAAACCATTTGGGTATATTCCATCTGGTGCAGGCGGACCTGTTTATTCCAGCCCCTTCTTCTTAATGACTTAGATCAGTTGGTTCTCCCTATGTGATTTGGGGGCCTCTTGAAGGTCTCCAAGATGGGGGATGGTCCATGAGGTCAAAATTATTTTCATAATGCTAAGTTGTTTGGTTTATTTGATTTCATATTGATTGCCTTCTCAGTGGGTGGGACTGGATGGAGAGAGAAAATTCAGAACTAAAAAAATTTTTAATGAATAAAAATTTAAAAATAATGCTAAGATTAAATTTAAATTATACAAATTTTGAAAATTTAAAATATTTAAAATCAAAATAGAAATTTCTAATATGGAGTTGCCATCAAAGAGACTCAACTTAGAGTCTGGAAGATCTTGTTTCAGATAATATGATAATAAAATACCAATAATTATAGAAGCTCTTTAGGTGGTCCTCAATAATTTTTAAGAGTATAAAGGACATCACTACTGGATGTGTGTCCCAAAGAGATTTTTTAAAAGGGGAAAAGATCTACTTGTACAAAAATATTTATAGCAGCTCTTTTTGTGGTAACAAAGAATTGGAAATTGAGAGGATGTCCATCAACTAGAGAATGGATGAACAAGTGTGCTCTATGATGGCGATTGGAATACTATTGTGTTATAAGAAATGATGAACAGGATAATTTCAGAAAAAGTTGGAAAGATGTACTGATGCAGAGTGAAATAAGCAGAATCAGGAGAACACTATATAGTAACTGCAAATATTGTACGATGATCAATTGTGAAAGACTACTCTTAGCAATGCAGTGATGCAGGGCAATTCTGAAGGACTTAAGACAAAGAATGCTATCTACCTCTAGAGAAAGAACTGTGGGAGTAGAAAGCCAGAAGAAAAACATATGATTGATCACATCGGTCGATGGGGATACGATTGGAAATATTGACTTTCAATGATCTCTCTATTGCAAACATTAATAATATGGAAATAGGTTTTGAACAATGATACATGTAAAACCCAATGGAATTGCTTATTGGCTCTGGGAGGGGGAAGGGAGGAGCGAAGGGAAAGAACATGATTCTTGTAATCATGGGAAAAAATACTCTAAATTAATGAATTAAAAAAAAAGACTGTATAATGATGATTCTGTTAGCTTGTATAGAGTGAGGTGTAGTAGGGAGAGGGAGAGTACAATATTTGGCCATCTCAAGTCAAAATGAGAGGTCAGCCATTAATATTTCAATATGCAAACTGTAGGGAATGCCCTGCTCTCTATAAGTGCAATTATCCAGATTTAATGGAGCTTTCATAAATGACTGAGGAATTTGCTTTAAAGTTCTTTTTTCACTTTTGGTGTCCTTAGGAATAACCCATGTAAGCTCACAGGACCTTTATTTCCTGTGCAATAAAATCAATTGAAACGATTTTTTGGTCTAATCATATTTTGAACATCATATTTACTTTAAAAGAAGTTTTATCAGTGCTTTTTTTTTTTAAACATTGCTGTTACTTTCCAATGATTTAGCCCAAAAAACCTTCCTATTCTGCATCTGTAATCCACTGTCTTAGGGCAGCTAAGATAGAGTGCTGAGTCCAGAATCATGAAGACTCATCTTCTGAGTTCAGATCTGGCCTCAGAAACTTACTGGCTGGGTGACCCTGGACAAGTCTCTTAACCCTGTTTGCCTCAGTTCTTCATCTGTAAAATGAGCTGGAGAAAGAAATGGCAAACCACTCCCAAGTATCTCTGCAAAAAAAAAAAAAAAAAAAAAAAATGGGCTCATGAAGAGTCAGACGAGACTTTAAAATGACCGACCAACAAGTCCACGTTCCTTTCAACAAGAAAAAGTTAGTGTCATTTTTTATTTCATCAAGGATTTGTCCTAGAATTTCACCACCATAACTCTGGAATAAGTGACACTTTGCTGTAAGAAGCCAAAGGTATTTTCTGGGAAGAAAAATGTGCAGAACCTTGGGCCACTAAACAGAGAGTCCATGTGACTCTTGACATCTTTACCTACCTAAGATATGGAGTCAGTTGGCCATTCTTTCCCATCCTCCCTTCTCCTTGTTGTTTTCATTTTTGAAGGGGAAAAAAAAATATCTGCTGTCAAATCTGTTTCTTAGAGTTGGAACATGATTGTAAGGACTCCCTGCAAGGTTGTCATTATGACAGAAGCCTGAACTTGTTGTTACAGTTTTTCTGTGGTTACAAATGGAAATCGTTCAGTAATCAAAGAAAAAGAATTATTATGGTTTCTGAAAGCACAGGGTCCTCTTTCTCTCTTCATTTATAGGTTGAATCCTTCAACCCTGAGCCTGAAGTGTGAACATTCTATTTTATCTCAAGAGGGAGTAGGAAAGGGGCATATTAGCCAGGCTATCTCTGTCTTTGTGTATGCCCTCTATTAGCTTTCCTCTTCATCTCTTTGTCTTCTCTCTTTTCCTAAGTCTTTATTTTCCTTTCCTATTAATACCCCACTCTCCACTTTTGCCCATTTTGCTCTTGCCTTCTTTCTCCCCCTTCTCCCTTCCTACTCTCTCTATCTTCTTCCTCCCATCTCCTTCTGTCTTCTTTCTCCTTCTTCCTCTCTCTCTCTCTCCCATTTCTCCTCTCTTCCTTTCCTTTTCTCTCTTCTTTCCCTTCTTTCTCTTCTCCCTTTTTTCCTTCTCTTTCATTTCACAAATCTTAAAGCATTCTGCAAATATCCCTGTTATTAGACAAGGCGATTTTTGTCACAGATCCATATGTGGCCTTCTAAAACCTAAATATGGATCTTGGTAAAACCTCAGTGGGTCTACTCGTCCCAGAAGCTGCAAAGTCAAAGTGTCCTTCCTTTTCTAACTAGGTTCTAGCCTGCACAAGTCTTGCACTCCTTTGAAAAGCCTATGGCACAAGCCCTTTAATCTTGCCAAGTTGGCTCCTGGCCCTGGTTGGGCCCCACAGATGAAGAGGATGACACAGCTCATTCTTTTACTCTGTTAAAAAAAATTCCCATGTCCATTCTTCTTACACCCAGGAGGTAAACCGGGTTGGGATGATACATGAGAAGCCCTGCGGCATGAGCGGTATTCACTCACGAGTTATGATCCATGGAAAACAGGTGTTCCAAATAGAAATGATATCCCGGGGCTTAGGGATGCCGTGTCGGGCTGTTTTCTGAAAGGGAGGGGAGTGAACATGAGTACACAACATTCTGCTGACACAGTTTTCATTGTAAAATTCAATAAGGTGATTTTGTCAGCTTAGTTCTTACTGGTTCACAGGATGGGTTTCTTTCTTTTTCTTTTTTTTAAGGTTATTTTTTTATCGGTGCATGGAAACTGGATGCCAAGAGCTCTTTGCTTCGACAGGGAATTCCCATTCCAAACATAGTCTCATTAAAATGACAAGCTAATTGGAATTAAGGAAATGGTAACTGCTTAAACTCCAAGATTTTTTTCCTTTTTCTTTTGCTGCTATTAGCAAAAACATTGCTCCGTGGGGGAACTAGGAAAGTGTTTTGTTGGGTTTTTTAAAAAGAAGTTTACTGATGGAATTGCAGATTTGTGCCTTTTAGTACTGTGTTATTTCAAGGATGTGGCTCATGCTTGTCAGAGATTTATCGTGGGGATTGTCATTCAGACCATTATGTAAAGAAATCATTTTCTCTGCAACTCTCAGAGAAAGTACATAATGAGCCTCACAAATTAGGATGAGAGACAAATTTAAATCTTTGCAGCATATTTTAAAATGATGTCTATTTGATGTCACCTACATTTCCAAATGGATCCTTCCTGGCCACCTAGGAAGCTGTCTCTTAAAGCAAAGAATGCAAAAATGAGAGGAAAGTAACCAAAGGACCAAGAAAAGCTGACGTTTTCTACAGTGTTCCGCACCCGTGTTCCCCACCTCTGAAAAAAGCCCAGTAGTCAGAGCTGGTCCAACAAGACAAAAATCAGAAGTCTTCCAAAGAGCTTCAAGCTTTCTTCATCCAGTTAGCCACTCCCAAAGTAGTAGGTGAAGTCTGGCCATCGCCGATTCTTCCTGTTGCCCTCCTATCTCCTGCCATCTTGTTATTTATTGAACTACTGTTGTTTTGTTAAGCGTGACTGCTGTCTGCTCCCCTGCTGGATTACTTCAACATATTCAGTGACTCAAATCAGAGCCTGCTGGCAGTCAGTGACTCACCTTTCTTTTAGGAAGCAAAACTCACAAAATCCACATTTCTCTCAGGTATGAAGCCAACAACCCTTATTTAATCATTCCTTAAATTATTTGATCTTCCACTATGAGTAGTACGCTCCCAAACTCTAAAAACAGTTACGTAAATGAGTGAAGGGACCATCATGCTCTGGTGGGCTCAAGTCATTTCTTTGTCTTCTCCATTATCTACTTGGTTCTTATAATCTATCCCATTTTAACTGAAAACTTTTCTTCCACACTTGAAGTTTAACAGTATTTCATAAACAAAATTTATTCTGCTGCTCATTCATCTACGAAAGGGAGGGATCAGTATCTTAGACCCAATGCAAGTTGATTTTATTCTTTTTCTATACCCAGCAGTTCATTTTCTGAGTAACTTACATATTAAAAAAAATGACTCATTTTTTCCAAGTTGTGTTTAATACCAGGATTCCAAAGATGGTTCAAGAAAACAAACAATGAACAATGTTAAAAGCAAAGCATCTCAAACCACATGATATAGATGCAGCAGCCTTTGACAAATTACAACATGCATTGATATGAAAACAAAACCTTCAAAGCAAAGAGAAGAATCTCTTTTTAGTACAATAAAGAAAATCTAAAAACCAATCAACAATCATTAAAAGTTTCTTGATAAATATAGGAATAAACATATTCTATTTTCCCATTGTTATTTGCCATATCATAGAGTTTATCAATATCTTCTTTTTTAAAATTAATTTATTTTAATTAATTAATTTGGAATGTTTTTTCCATGGTTACTTGATTCATGTTCTTTCCCTACCTAGTAGAGAAGTTTAGTACATTCCATTGTACCACAGAGTATCAGTCTCTGTGTACAATGTTCTCCTGGTTCTGCTCCTTTCACTCTGCATTAATTCCTGGAGGTCTTTCCAGTTCACATGGAATTCCTCCAGTTCTTTATTTCTTTCAGCACAATAGTATTCCATCACCAACAGATACCACAATTTGTTCAGCCATTCCCCAATTGAAGGACATACCCTCATTTTCCAATTTTTTGCCACCACAAAGAGTGAGGCTATATTTTTGTGCACGTCCTTTCCCTTATTATCTCTTTGGGATACAAAACCAGCAGTGGTATGGCTGGATCAAAGGGCAGGCAATCTTTTAAAGCCCTTTGCACATAGTTCCAAATTGCCCTCCAGAATGGTTGGACCAATTTACAACTCCACCAGCAGTGCATAATGTCCCAATTTTGCAATATCCCCTCCAACATTTATTACTTTCCTTTGCTGCCATATTGGCCAATCTGCTAGGTGTGAGGTGATACCTCAGAGTTCTTTTGATTTGCATTTCTCTAATTATTAGAAATTTAGAACACTTTTTTATGTGCTTATTGATAACTTTGATTTCTTTATCTGAAAACTGCCCTTTTCATGTTCCTTGCCCATTTATCAATTGGAGAATGGCTTATCAATATCTTCTGAGTACTTTACCTATTATAATTTTAAGAACATAAGTACTGTAATTTTTTTTAAGTGTTTAAATACTGTGATTAGAAAGCTGATTATCTGCCCTGAAGGAACTTACATTCTATTGAAGGAAATAACATATATACATTCAAGTAAATACAAAATATACAAATAAATTTGGGGAGCCCCCAGCAGTTGAAGGATGTATTTCTTTAAAATGGATGTGGTTCTTGGGTGCTGAAAAATTCTTTTTTTTTTAAACTTTTACTAGAATCAATATTGTATATTGTTATAAGGCAGAAGAGCAGGAAGAGCTGGACAATGAAGATTAAGTGACTTGCCCAGGATCACACAACTAGGAAATATCTGAGGTCATATTTGAACCCAGGACCTCCTATCTTGAGACCTGGCTCTCTATCCACAATACTACCTCACTGTTCCCTGAAGGATTCTAAAAAGTGGAGAAGAGGGGATGTATTCCAGGTCTGGGGCACAGCCCAAGAGAGGTGCAAAGACTGATGTCTTATGTACAGGGAATACCTACTGGGCTACTTTAGCTGTGGAGAATGTGACATGGAGTCCTGAATAATTTAATAAGACTGGAAAGCTACATTGGAATCGGTTTGTGAAGGGCTTTGCATACCAAATAAAGGACAGCTGGGTGGGAGTGGGGGGTGGAATTGATGATGAACCATCAAAGGACAGCAAAAAGGAGTGACCATATAATTAGGAGGAGAATCCAAAGAGCATGTGATGAAACCCCAGTGGATAGAGTATACAAGAAGGACATCTTGAGGGTGGTCAGCAGTATTAAATGTTGTAGAAAATTCAAGAAAGGTGAGGATCTGATTTGTCATTTAAAAGAGATCACTGGTAACTTTGGTGGTGGGAGGGATTTTTTAATGGACAAAAATCAATTTTTTATCTCCCACCCCCTACTGGAGAGAAAAAGAAAGTGCTTGTAAAAAATATGTAGTAAAGTAAAACAAATTTCCATGTTGTACATATCTTTAAAAAATAGATCATTTAAGAGGCAGCTAGGTGGCTGAGTGGATAGAGAGCCAGACCTGAAGACAGCAGCTTTGATCTCAAGCCATTTCTATCAGTGTTATCCTGAACAAGTCACTTACCCCAAATTGCCTAATCCTCACCCTCCTTCTGCCTCAGAACCGATACTCGGTATCAATTCTCAGACAGAAGGTAAGGGGTTTTTAAAATCATAGATCATTGTTAAATTAGTAGAATTCAGTTCCAGTGGAGTTTGAATTCGTTGTGGGATCTTGGATTACAAATACAATGCCCAGTACTGAGCTGTACCCATTGTATCTCAGCCTGGTGTGGGAGCACCAAGGACTTGGTACTCTGCTGGTATAGCCTTCCTGGGGGCAGCTGCATAGCTCAGTGGATTGAGAGCCAGGCCTAGAGATGGGAGGTCCTGGGTTCAAATCTGGTCTCAGACACTTCCTAGCTATGTGACCCTGGGCAAGTCACTTAACCCCTATTGCCCAGCCCTTACTGCTCTTTTGCCTTGGAACCAATACATAGTATAGGTTCTAAGACAGAAGGTAAGGATTTAGGATGTAGCCTTCCAGGGTCATTGCCATGCATTTTAGAGGCATTGGAGAAGCAGTTTTATTTCTTTTAAATCCAGAATGGATTTATTAAGACAACATCATCAAAAGAACAAACGATGCATTTTCACTGGAGCCCTTTAGCACAGCGTTAGTTAGAGCCTCCTGTCCAAGTGAACTCCATCCCTGGTCCCCTGCCCTGAGACATAATTCACAGCCCACCCCAGAGTGGAGCAAAGAACATTGAAAACATTCAACAGTGGTTTGCATGGGAAACCATAGCAAAGCAGCGTAATCATTAGAAATGATGATCATTTTCATAACTGAGGTTCGTAGGGAAGGGTGGTAGTTAGTGCCTTGCATCTTAAAGAGCCTCTTAGGGAGGGGGCAGTGAGGTGGCTCAGAGGATAGAGCCAGGCTTGCAGACCGGAGGTCCTCGGTTTAAATCTGGCCTCTGACATTTCCTGGCTGTGTGACCCTGAGCAAGTCACTTAACCCTAATTGTCTAGCCTTTACTGCTTTTCTGCCTTGGAACCAATACCTAATATTGATTCTAAGACAGAAGGTAGGGATTTAAAAAAAAGAAGAAGAAGAAGAAAGAAAGAGCCTCTTAAACACTGTTAAGAGGGGAAACACATCAACAAAACCTATTTTCTCATTTCGTGTACTCCTGGTGATTATCGAGGTGCCTGGCACATAGTAGGCATTTAACAAATGCTTATGAAACTGAACTGAAATAAGTAAAATCCCATTACCTTGAGCTCTATGGGGCATCTAAATATTTTCATTCTGGTGTCATTTGTTAGAATAAGCGCATTGCGGGAAATCATTTTCCTGGGTCAGCAGGGGTTGGAGGATGAAACAGAGCTTCTCTGGAGTGAAATTAGTAAGCGAAAAGATGTGCAATAAACACAGTGGGAGGAGGGAAGAAAGGCTGTCTACTTGCTTTTCACCCTCACTCATTCTTGCTCTTGCCTTTGCAACATGGCGGGCTTGGGTGGGAGTTTTCACAGTAGGCTTCTGGGTCCAGGGTTGAGGGTTAGGTGAAGGAATGTTGGGATAAGGTCTGTGAAACAAAAGGATTCCCTCACGGCTAAATAAGATCATAGATTTAGCATGAGCAGGAATCTTTTATTTTTTAAACCCTTACCTTCCATCTTAGAATATTTGTTCTAAAGAAGAAAAGTGATAAGGGCTAGGCAATGGGGGCTAAGTGACTTGCCCAGGGCCACCCAGCTAGGAAGTGTCTGAAGTCAGATTTGAACTCAAGACCTCCCATCTCTGGGTCAGCCACCCAGATGACCCCAAAAGAAAGAATCTAAATGGTCTTTTAATCTAGTATCATCATTCTGTTGATGAAGAAGCTGAAACTTTTAGTCACTGAAAATCACACAACTGACAAGTGACAGGAATAGAATTTGAAACTAGGGCTTTTGTCAATCAACAAACATGGATTAATGAATTTCTGTGTCCTGGCCCCTGTGTCAAGGACAGAGAAGGCAAAGAATGGCAAAACTAGTGCCTGCCCTCACAGAGCTCCCATTCTATTTCAAAATCTCTACTGAGATCTAGAAAGGGTAAATTAGAAGGCGTGTCAAGGGGGAAAGCTTGGGGTCATGGGAAGAGGCAGAGGAGGGAGAAGATGGCTCAATTTGGTTGAATCCTGGCTCTGGCACTAGCTGGGTGCCTCTGGGCATCCTCTGTCTTTGAGCTAATGAAGGAAACAACTTGCAGTTGAGATCCAGGGTAGAGTTCAAAGAACCTGGGCATTCGCTAAGGTCTGAATCCATAACAAGCGATATTAAATTTGTTCAAGCAATGAGATGCTCATACCTGAGACCTTTGGAACCTGGAATCAGGCTGCCCTTTCCTCCAACCCTCCCAGCCTTGTTTCTCTGGACAAGCTTCAGCTATGGATTCCTTTGACTGCTACCAGTATTCCCTAGTAAGAGGGACAACTGGCTGAACCACACTGCATAGAAAGGGAGAGCGCTGTGGCATGGGCATACTTAGAGTAGGGGTCATGGGAATCAGAGACTTGGAACCAAAAGGAATTTTAGAAACCATCTAGAATAACCCCACCCCACTCATTTTACACATGAGGAAACTGAGTCCTGGAGAGGAGAAGTGTGATACCTCCCAGAAGAGGTTTGGTCTTGAACTGGACCTTAAAGGATACATAATATTTGGTTGTTTTTTTTTTTAGCTTTTAAAAAAATTATGAGTTAATTAATTTAGAATGTTTTTCCATAGTTACATGATTCGTATTCTTTCCCTCCCCTCCTTCCTCTCCCCTCCTGTAGCTAACATGCATTTCAACTGGGTTTTACATGTGTCATTAATCAAGACTCATTTCCATATTATTAATATTTGCAACAAAGTGATCATTTAGAGTCTATATCTCCAATCATATCCCCATTGAATCATGTGATCAAGCAGTTGTTTTTCTTCTGCATTTCTACTCCCACAGTTCTTCCTCTAGATGTGGATAGCTTTTTTTCTCATAAGTCCCTCAGAATTGTCCTGGGTCATTGCATTGCTGCTAGTAGAGAAGTCCATTACATTCAATTTTACCATAGTATATCAGTCTCTGTGTACAATGTTCTTCTGGCTCTGCTCCTTTCACTTTGCATCAATTCCTGGAGGTCTTTCCAGTTCACATGGAATTCCTCCAGTTCTTTATTCCTTTTAGCACAATAGTATTCCATCACCAACAGATACCACAATTTGTTCATTCATTCCCTAATCGAAGGGCATCCATTAATTTTCCAATTTCTCACTATCACAAAGAGCACAGCTATAAATATTTTTGTACAAGTCTTTTTCCTTATGATCTCTTTGGGGTATAAACCCAGCAGTGGTATGGCTGGATCAAAGGGCAGGCATTCATTTAAAGCCCTTTGCATATAGTTCCAAATTGCCATCCAGAATGGTTGGATCAATTCACGACTCCACCAACAAAATATTAGTGTCACAATTTTGCCACATCCCCTCCAACATTTATTATTTTCATTTTGCTGCCATATTGGCCAATCTGCTAGCTGTGAGGTGGTACCTCAGAATTGTTTTGATTTGCATTTCTCTAATTATTAGAGATTTAGAACACTTTCTCATGTGCTTATTGATACTTTTGATTTTTTTATCTGAAAATTTCCTATTCATGTCCCTTGCCCATTTATCAACTGGGGAATGGCTTGATTTTTTTGTGCAATTAATTTAGTTCCTTATATATTTGAGAAATTAGACCTTTGTCAGAGGTTTTCACAATATTTGTTATGAGGACTTTCTCTTTTTTCCCCTTTGTTTAGTTGGTAGAGAGAAGAAGAGTTAAATGCTTGTTGATCAAAATAAATTAAAATTTTAATTTAAAAAAAGGATGCATAAGACTTAGATAATGTGACAGGGGAAGGGAAAGAGTATTATCAATACCTCTACAGGACCTCCTCCCCACCCCCCAAGAAAGGATTAAGGTCTAGTGCAGCTAGGTGGCACAATGGAGAAAGCACCAGGGATGGAATTGGAAGGACCTGGATTCAAATCTGGTCTCTTCCTAGCTATGACCCTCGGCAAATCTCTTAACTCCAATTGCCTACCTCTTGTCCTTCTGTCTTAAAGTTGTTCAGAAGGCAATTAGAGTTAAGAATAAGTTAGAGGAGAGAGAGGGAGAGAGAGAGAGAGAGAGAGAGAGAGAGAGAGAGAGAGAGAGAGAGAGAGAGAGAGAGAGAGAGAG
>NC_058134.1:236948515-236960486 GCF_016433145.1 Gracilinanus agilis
CACACAGTTGGGAAGTGTCTGAGGCCAGATTTGAACCCAGGATCTCCTGACTCTAGGCCTGACTCTCAATCCACTGAGCTACCCAGCTGCCCCCTTCCCTTACCACTCTTCTGCCTTGGAACCAGTATTGATTCTAAGACAGAAGGTAAGGGCTATAAAAATAATTAATTGATTGATTGATTAATAATAATAATAATAACACCTGTCTCACAGAGTTGCTGTGGGGATCAAACAAGTTAGCACGTTAAATACTCTGTAAACTTTACAGTGATGTTTACAACTATTATTATTGTTAACATCATTATTAAAATATTTTGTATGATTATACATGTATAAACTATCAAATTGTTTGCTGTCTCAGGTTGGAGAGAGAATTTGGAACTAAGAAAATTGTTAGATGAATGTTAAATGTTTTTAGGTGTAACTTGGAAAAACAAAATATTAAATTATGTAAATATACATTAAATGTGCATTAAATTATATAAATAAAATTAAATACACATAATGTTTATATATGCACATGCATAAATATGTAAATAAAATTAAATGTACATATGTTTGTATATGCACATGTTATATAAATATATAAATGAGAATTGAATGCATATGATGTTTATATGTGCACATATTATATGCATATTTTTATATATATATGTGTATATATATATATATAATAAAAGAGCATAAGCCCTGGAGTCACGGAGACGTGGGAGAAAATTCTACCTCTGACAATGACTTAGCCACTTATGATAGCCTCCGTTTCCTCATCTGTAAAATGAAAGGGTTGGGCTCTGTGATCTCTTAGGTCTCTCCAGGCCTAGATCTGTGATCCACTGACCTGTCTCCTGAGAAGTAGGTGGTGGCACACTTCAATGCCAAAGTCATAATTGGTCATTGCATGAATCAGAATCCTTGTGTCTTTCCACATTGTTTTTCTTTACATCATGAGAACATTTGACCTATTCAAAGGTCTCAAAATCTTCTTCCCCAACTTTAAAAGAAAAAAAATAATTCTTCAGGAATACTCATGTCATAAATTTTGAAGAGCTGGTCAACGTTCAAGGCACTAAAGGTGTGCGAGCTGTTAGAATTCCATTGCCCATAATGGGGAGGCCCATTGAACAGTTGACCCTATTGATGACAGCAAACATTTGTTGGAAAGTCTTCAAGATTCAGATTTGGCTGCTTAGTTTTGTTTTGAATAAAACAAGAATCCAGACCACCAATCACCAATACCTAATTCTTTTAGGTATTAACATTGCTTTATTCTATCTACAAATATTCTAATATAAAATACTTGGTATATAGCCTACAACGGAAGATAAGGCTTTAAAAAATAAAATAAAATAAATCATGTTTTGCTAGGAGCAGTCCTTAGGGAAGAAAACTTCTAGAATACATATTTATGTTGGCATTTTCAGATGAGATCCATAATCTTGAGTGCTCTGCAGAGCCTGAGGTAGCCCTTTTAAAACCTGCATGAAAGATTTCCCTTAGGATTTCAGATTTTATGTTTAACTTTGGTTTTTCAAATAAAAGATCAGTCCTGAATCTTATCCGCAGCTCCTATGATTTTAATGGCACTCACTTGGGAGGATTTTGGAAGGGAAGTTACTGACCTGCCAGCAAGGCAGGACTAAGGCCCTTTCTTTTTACCTCTACCCAGGCACTAATATTTTCTCCAGATTTATTATATTATATTATTATATATCCAAATATATTCTCCACTTCTTTAATTTCCTTAAGAGCAATTTATTGTTCAGTCTTGTCTGACTCTTTGTGACTCCATATGAGTTTTCTTGGAAGAGATACTAGAGTGGTTTGCCGTTTCCTTTCCACCTCACTTTACAGAAGAGGAAACTGAGGCAAACAAGGTTAAGTGAATTGCCCAGGGTCACACAACTAGTAAGTGTCTGGGGCCAGATTTTAGCTCAGGAAGATGAGTCTTTCTGGCTCCAGGTCTGGTGTTCTATTCACTGTTTCATCTAGCTACCCTAAGAATAATTAGTAACTTAAAAAAAAAAACCAAATCTTATCTTCCATCTTTTTTTATTAATTTTTTTATTTTTAGAAAAATTTTCCATGGTTCCATGATTCATGTTTTTATTTTACCCTTCACCCTCTCAAACTCACCCCCCCCATAGCTAACTCCCATTTCCACTGGTTTTAACATGTCATCAATCAAGACTTATTTACATATTATTGATAGTTGCACTGGTGTGGTCCTTTCAGGTCTAGAGGTGAGGTCTCCCTTTTCAAATTTGACACTGTTAATTTGGTTTTCTTCTTTCCTTTTTTTAATTAGATAGACCAGTACTTTGTCTATTTTATCTTTTTTTTTCAAAATACTAGCTTCTTGTCTTGTTTATTAATTCAATAGTTCTTTTACTTTAGATTTTATTAATTTCTCCTTTGATTTTTAGTATTTCTAATTTAGTTTTCATCTGAGGATTTTTAATTTGTTCATTTTCTAGTTTTTTAAGTTGCATGCCCAATTCATTAACCTCTGCCCTCCCTAATTTGTTAATATATGTACTCAGCGATATACATTTTCTCCTTAGAACTACTTTGGCTGCATCCCATAGATTTGGGTAAGATGTCTCATTATTGTCATTGTCTTCAATGAAATTATTGTTTCTATGATTTGTTCTTTCACTAAATTATTTTGGAGAATCATATTATTTAATTTCTAATTAGTTTTTGGTTTGCCTCTCCATGTATTCTTACTTATAACTATTTTTATTACATTATGATCTGAGAAGGTTACATTTATTATTTCTGCTTTTTCGCATTTGTTTGCCATGTTTCTATGCCCTATTACATGGTCTATCTTTGTGAATGTTCCATGTGCTGCTGAAAAAGAAGGTGTATTCCTTTTTGTCCCTATTTATTTTTCTCCATATATCTATTAACTCTAATTTTTCTAGGGTTTCATTCACTTCTCTTATCTCTTTCTTATTTATTTTTTGGTTTGATTTATCTAGATCTGATAGGGAAAGTTTGAGGTCCACCACTAGTATGGTTTTGCTATCTATTTCATCCTTGAGCTCCACTAGCTTCTCCTTTAAAAATTTGGAAGCTGTACTGTTTGGTGCATACATATTGAGTACTGATATTTCTTCCATTGTTTATACTGCCTTTTATTAGTTTTAACCTTATCTATTTTTACTTTGGCTCTGTCAGAGATCATGATAGCAACCCCTGCCTTCTTTTTTTCATTTGAAGCCCAATAGATTTTGCTCCATCCTCTCATTTTCACTCTATGTCTGTCTGTCTCATGTGTGTTTCTTGTAGACAACATATGGTAGGATTTTGGTTTCTAATCCACTCTGCTATTTGCTTCTGTTTTATGGGGGAGTTCATCCCATTCACATTCAGAGTTGTAATTATCAACTGTGTATACCAACATCATGCTAGGCATTCCATCCAAATATCCAGGTTCCAGACACTTTAGCACTTTAAAAAAACCAAATTCATTTACCTTTCAAAACTACCCTTTGTTCCCAACTTCCTTTTTCTGTTGATGGTACCATCATCCCCTCACCCCTTCCAGGTAGCCTCTAAAACCTTGTTGTCATGTTTAATTCTTCCCTCTACCTTATATGTTCTATGTCCTCTCTTGTCAGTTTCCATTGCACACCGTCTCTTGGGTCTTCCCTACTCTTAGGGCCACCCATCCAATAATGGCCAGCTTCACCTCTTACCTGGACTGTTTCCCTTCTGCCATTCCATCCATGGGTGACCCATAAGTTTCCATTGCACACCATCTCTTGGGTCTTTCCTACTCTTAGGGCCACCCACCCAATGGTGGCCATCTTCACCTCTTACATGAACTGTTTCCCTCCTGCCATTCCATCCAAGTGTGACCGGTTCTTCACCCAGCTGTAAAAATAGTCTCCTAATACACAGGTTGGACTAACTGGGTCACTCCTGTTCTAAACTCTTCTGGGATTCCTCATTAACCCCACTGAATAAAATGCAGATCTTTAGTCTGGAATTTAACCACTCCTCCTCCCCAGTTATCTGGCTTCAACCATAGATCAGTCTCCTCTTCCTCTTGTTCTCCAGCCAAATTGAACTCTTTGCTATTCTTCCTCCATGACTGCTCTTGGACTATCACCTAGTTTTGGACCTTTTAAGCTGAGAGTATCAAAGAAAACTTTAATGAGAAGATTGAGCCTTGAAGGAAAAAGCAGATTTCAGCAGGTGAATGGGGATAATGGGTAGTTGGGACCAGATCTTGGAGATATCCTGGCAAAGATAAGGAGGTGGGAAAAGAAGGGAGGAGTTTTGTGGTCATTTTAAGTAGTTCAGTTTGTGTGTTTTTTAAATGTGTCATGTTTGCTCTTTGGATATATGATCCAGGTTAGAATGTAAACTTCTTGAGAACAAGTGTTTTGGCCTTTATCTTTTCATCCTCAATGCCTAGAACAGGGCCCAAAAATCAGGAAATGCTTGTTCATTGACTTTCTTCAAAAATACATGTGTATTTTTCACATTAATTTTTTGAGTTTTTGAGTTTTGAATTCTCTCCCTCCTTCTAGCTCATCACCTTCCCATCAAGAAGGCAAAAATGCTTGTTAATTAACACTGGATTGTGGTTTTCTTTCTAGTACTATGTTCCCCAGGTAATTGGAGATGATGTTTCAACATATAATGAAGATTTCATATCTTAAAAGTAATAAAAGTTTGGGCAGACCAAGAAGGATCAATGTTCAGGGATAACTATTTTAAGAAACGTTTACTCAACACACTGAGTTCCAGTTTCTCTTATCTAAGATTTTCAAAATAATCATTAAAAGATATTTGTATGGGGGGCAGCTGAGTAGCTCAGTGGTTTGAGAGCCAGGCCTAGAGACAGGAGGTCCTAGGTTCAAATCTGGCCTCAGACACTTCTCAGCTGTGTGACCCTGGGCAAGTCACTTGACCCCCATTGCCTACCCTTACCACCCTTCTGCCTTGGAGCCAATACACAGAATTGACTCCAAGACGGAAGGTAAGGGTTTTAAAAAAAAAAGATATTTGTATGTGAGAGAGTGATTTGCCCTTTAAATTTTTAAAATTTGTTTTAGCTTTATCAAAGCTTTTTTTTGTTATCACAATATGATTCTTGCCTCATGGGCTCTGCTCCCCTGCTCCCCTCCTCTTCCTAATATAAACCTTCCCTTGTACCAAAGAAAAGCAGTTCATCAAAATCACTGACCATATTTTGTATCCATAATCCACCATCTCTCCACCTAGGAGAGGCCCGAATCTCCCAACTCTGAGGATTTTCACTAGCTCTTCCCCATGTCTGGTATTCTCTCCTCCCTCATTTCTGTCTCCTGGCTTCCTTTAAGTCTCAGCTAAAATTCCCACTTCTGCAGGAAGCCTTTTCCAATCCCCCTTAATGCCTTCCCTCTGAGACTACTCCCCACTTTATCCTGTCTATATCTTATCTGTATGTTGTCTCCCCCATTAGACTGGGAGCTTCTTAAGGGTAGAGATTTCATTTTTTTTTGTCTCTCTTTGTATTCTCAGGTCTTACCACAGTGTGAAGGCACATGGTAGATGCTTAGTAAATGCTCTGATTCTCCAGGAGTGAGATTAAACATTATATTTAATCAGAAGCTTTTCAGTCCAATAATCTTTTTCTAAAGGGGTCAGCTGGGTAACACAGCAGACAGAGAATCAGGCCTGGAGTCAGGAAGACTCATCCTCCTGAGTTTGAATCCAGCCTCAGATATATACTAGCTGTGTGACCCTGGGTAAGGCACTTACCCAGAGTGCCTCAGTTTCCTCATCTGTCAAATGAGTTGGAGAAGGAAATGGTAAACCACTCCAGTATTTCTGCCAAGAAAACCCTAAATGGGGACATTTAGGACATGGACATGACTGAAAATGACTAAATCTTTTTTTCTTTTAATTTTTTTCAGGCAGCTAGGTAGATCAGTGGATTGAGAGCCAAGCCCAGAGACAGGAGATCCTGGGTGCAGATCTGGCCTCAGACACTTCCTAGCTATGTGATCTTGGACAAGTCATTTAACCCCAGTAGCCTAGCCCTTCCCACTCTTCTGCCTTGGAACCAATATACAATATTGATTCCAATTCAGAAAGTAAGAGGTTTTTTTTTTTTAATGTTTTAATTTGGTGGAGAAAAAACATTTCTCCTTAAAATTAATACAAATGTCAAAGGATGTTAGAGTTAGAAGAGACCTTAGAGCTCATCCATCTTAAACCTTTGGTTCTGTATATGAGTAACACGAGACTCAGATCAGAAAAGGCCAGCTGGGACTTGAACCTTGATTTTTTTTACTCCAAATCCAATTTTCTTGCCACTTGCGGTACCAAAGACCCCACCACCTCCAGCATCAAATCTGTTGTAGCCAGTGATGATGCCCTTAAATAGAAGAAGGAAAGCGGCTTCATCCTGAAGCCTGTAAATGGAGCCCATGATAGTAATTAAGTCAGTAGATCAGAAGTAGGTTGCATTTTGAATCATGCCAAATATCTTGGGAGTTGAGCTAGTTTCTTCTCTGGCTTCAGCTGTATTTGCTTTGAACTGGGAATTCATCCAAACAGAATTGTCCATTGGCCCAATGGAAAAGTCCAAAGTGAGAGTCTGGGCTCCCGTGGCCAATTGTTATATGAGGTTGACTTAAATTTCTCTGGGGTGGGCCATTAAGTGCTTCAAATGTAATGAGCTTCAGGTTTATTGGGACCACGTCAGTCATTATAATTAGTTCTAGCTCTCCTCGGGCAGCATGGAGTCATGAATACAAGTTAACCTTGTAGATTCAAGTCCTCCCTGCAACTCATACTGGCTGACATGCCCAAAGTTACTCAGAACAGCATATATCAGAGACAGAACTTGAACTCAGGTCTTCCTATCTCCATGAAACCATTCTGTACCTCTGTGGAAGTCAACTCCATGTTCTGTAGGGGAGCCCTTCAGACACTTGAAGGCAGCTATTATTGTCGGCTTAAGGCTTCTTTCTCCAGGCTTAGTATCCCCAGCATCTTCAGCTGTTCTATTGCTTACTGCATGATTTCCTCCACCTCCTCTTTTCTCCTCTTTTTACTTCTTGTTTTCAAAAATGATGTTAACTCAGATTGTAGTTGGTTTATTTCAGGAAGTTGAGCATTGGGTATTCCAAATAATATAGAACACTAAGGGCAGCTAGGTGGCACAATGGATAGTGTCTGACCTAGAGTCAGGAAACCCTGAGTTCAGATGTGGCCTCAGACCATTACTGGCCCTGTGGCCCTGGGCAAGTTGCTTAACCCCGTTTGCCTCGGTTTCCTCATCTGTAAAAGAAACTGGAGAAGGAAATGGCAAGCCATTCCAATTTCTTTGCCAAGATAATCCCAAATGGGGTCATAAAGAGTCAGACATGACTGAAATGAATGGACAACAAATTCAGAATGATGCAGGAAGAAAAATTTGAGAAATCATGTTCTCAGATCGATTCCAATTTAAATTTGTCTTCTCCATTTGAGTTTACAAGTCATTTTCACAACTTTCTGCCCTTGAAATGTCATCGTAACCAGTGAAATCAAGTTGTCGAGCTTATAGCTAGGCAAGAGATAGCATCCCCATTGAATAGATTGAAAGAACCATCTAATTCAGTGGGAATTGGGCAAAATAAAATCAAATTGTTTAGAGAACAGGATCATTTTCTATTTTTAATGAGCTTTTCTACCACATAAGGAGCCAAAGAATTCCTAGAATAGAGTTAGAGCTAGGGAACTCTTAGACACTGTCTCAGAGTCCAATCCTCTCACCTGATTTATTTTTAAACCCTTACCTTCAGTCTTAGAATCAATATTAAGCATTGGTTCCAAGGCAGAAGAGTGGTAAGGCGTAGGCAATGGGGGTTAAGTGACTTGCCCAGGGTCACACAGCTAGGAAGAAACTGAGGCCACATTTGAACCCATGACTTCCTATCTCTAGACTTGGCTCTCTATCCACTGAGCCACACAGCTGCCCCTCATCTGATTATTTTTTAACTCCTAAAAAGTTACAAATCTAAAAATGGACATTTCTCTAAACAAAACAGAAAAAGAGAATCAAATATGAAAGAAGCTTCTATTACATAGTGTTTAAAGTATAGATTTTAAATTTCAATTAATGGAACAATAACAAACCTATCCTATTTCTCTGTGTTCCTTTTTATATTTTCCTTTCTATTCCCTCTCATATCCTTTTATTAGTGTTCTGTTGATGCTGTTTCTTTCTTTTTCTTCTACTTTTGGGGGGGGGGAGTGGAAGGAAATGACTGTCATTACCTCTCTACTCCCACCCACACATACACAACTCTCAGCTTCCTCAAAAAAAAAAACAAACAATCAAGCAAACAAAATCATAGATGACCATATATGAGAATGCATGGCCCATCCGTACCCTCTGGTCAATCTCTCTTGGCCAAGAGGTGGAAGCACAGTTTTTCATCAGTCTTCTGGAATTGTGATTGGTTCTTGCATTGATCAGAGTTCTCAAGTCTTCTAGAATTCTTTTCCTTTACAAAGCAGGGTGTCCCCAAAGTCTTAGTGCCTGACTTCATGGAACTAGATTATTCTGATCATTTTCCGTGTGATATTGACTACAATGAGAAGACAGTCTTTTTGACCCCTAATGGGATCAAAAGAGTCAGACATGACTAAACAACAACAACCTTCAGTGTATTCCATCTCTAGTTTCTCATATTGTGAGATCCCTGTCCGTGTGTTTCCATCAGTGGGAACTCTCCAACATGCTGACCTGTAGAGTCAGACTTGGAGTCAGGAAAACATGGGTAAGTCATGAAAGTAGACATATCTAGGCAACTTTATAAGATTTTTAAATAATAGACAAGTGTAGAGAGTTTCCACACTGGAAATAAAATAATCCAGATCATCTCCCTAATCCACCTCCCTTCCCCACTGCCCCCAGCTATAAGAACAGCTATGTGTTCCATTTGACTTGAGTGAGGAAAAAAAACCATTATAATAATACAGAAGACCGGGAACCTGGGGGGAACAGTTGATAGAGCCCCTGAGCTTGGAGTCAGGAAGACCCGAGTTCAAATTTGGCCTCATTTACTAGCAATGTCCCAAGACAAGTCATTTAACCCTGTTTGCTTCAGTTTCCTCATCTGTCAAATGAGCTGGAGAAGAAAATGGCAGACCACTCTAGTATCTTGGTCAAGAAAATCCTAAAAGGGGTCATGAAGAATTGGACAGGACAGAAATGACTGACCAACAATACATAGGACATCATCCCTTTGGTCCAAAAACTATAAAATGAGGCTGCCCTTTTAATTTTGTCATATTTACAGATAAGACAAAGTAATGAGATTTTCAGTGATGTCTTTTTCCTGTTTGCCAAAAATATATAAGCTAGGATGATGTTGCCTTTTATTTCAGTATTAAATTCTAAACTCCATAATAATAAGCTTATTCTAAAAATAGAAAACAAATCCTATAAAAATGAATACTTTCTGCCTTAATACGGCAAAGCTAAGATCAGACAATTGTTGGCAACATGATTCATTCATTTTTAAAAAAATAATGATTAATATCTTTTTAGCTTTTGACTATGGTATAACTATCATTTTAATTTCCTCTCAACTGCCTTTCTGTGGAATAGTGTTAGAGAATGAAACTGACATTATTTTACAAAGTTAATACCCTCAGTTTCCCATCAGATTTGGAAGAGGTAGTTTAGCTAATTGCCTTAATTCCTTAAGTGCTAGAGCACTTCAAAAAATTATTTAGGAATCTTTCCTAGTATGTAGTGTATCCTTCCTTACCTTAGTAAACAATATGAAAAACTTAAGCGTAAATTTTCTTGCTCTTCTAGGTTCACCATAATAAGTGTGATCACACAATGCTGTTCTATTATCCCTTCAATGGTGTAATAGTTTTCTAGAGGTCTTCAATGTCCCTAGAACTACAATTATATTTTTTTTCTCTCCTCCTTCACTAGAATGTCTGGTTTTGACTGTTGTTTCTTTGTCCTCGGATCTTGGACCTGCCCTTTTCCTTTCTTCTGTTCTTCTGTTTCTCCGCAGAATCAAATTAGCTTTTGTTTTTCCTACACGTGGACAGCCTACAGAGGGCTCTCCATTTCTCTGATTAATTAATTGACCAGTCACACTGAGCCTTGGCTATTCCTGGCAAGCTTAGTTACTAGTCCTACTACATCAACATGTCCTACTTCATCTACAAAGATAAAAGGCGGCTCGGTGGTGAAGTGGATAGAATATTATACTTGAGTCTGGAGTCAAGAAGACCTGAGTTCAAATTTGACTTCAGATGTTCCCTAAATGCGTGACCCAGGAAAAAGCACTTAACCTCTGGCTGCCTCAGTTTCTTCAACTGAGGATAAATGAGGATAAAAATAGCACTTACAGGGTTGTTAGGAAGATCGATGAGATAATATTTTTAAAGTGTTTTTTTTAGGGGGAGGGGGTTGCCACTAGGTGGCTCAGTGGATTGAGAGTCAGCTCTAAAGATGGGAGGACCTGGATTCAAATCTGATCTCAGATACTTCCTAGCTGTGTGACCCTGGGCAAGTCACTGAACCCCCATTGCCTAGTTCTTACCACTCTTCTGCCTTGGAACCAATTCACAGTATTGATTCTAAGATGGGAAAATCAGGATTTTTTAAAATTGATTTGTTTGAAGCAGTCCAAATTTCAAGAAATTGTCTTCTCCACCCTAATCATTCATCTCATTTCTCCTTTATTTTTGCCTGGGCTCTAAGCAGTTAACACTGTAAGTAAATGCAGATTGCTGATTCATATATGACTCCCATCATCAGTCAACAGTTGTTCCCTCTCTCAGTTTACAGTGATGTTAGTAGGTGTTCACTCAGTCTGGGAGCCTTCCAGCTTTCTTCATTAATAAAGCATTCATGCTGTATAGCCCTGAGGCATCTGTGTAATGGATAGACCTCTGGCCTCTTTCATTTCTTAATTCCCAAGCCAGATTTTCCAGCATATGGATTCTAAGGTTTAAAATTGATGGAAGCCTTAGGGTTCATCACTTCAAACCTTCCCCCACCTCTCACTGCCACTTTTACATGAGAAAATGGTGGCCCAGAAAATCCAACTGGTATTTTTTACCATGTCTCCCCTACATCTACCTTGCACTGGGTGCCCAGATTTTGATTTATTTTGCAGGTTCTTTATTGGGTTTTTTCTGTTTCTTCTTTTATAACATAAGGTGGTATATAAGTTATTCATAATGGGTTGTTGGCTTTTCTTCTTTTTTTTTCCCAACCCTTACCTTCTATCTTAGAATAGATACTGAGTATTAGTTCCAAGGCAGAAGAGTAGTAGGGGCTAGGCAATTGGAGGTTAAGTGACTAGACCTGAATCACATAGCTAAGAAGTGTATGAAACCAGATTTGAACTCAGGACCTCTCATCTCTGGATCTGGCACTCTATCCACTGAGCCCACCCAGCTGCCTCATGCCTTATGTTCTCCAAGAGGAATGTAAGAGGAGATCTTTTAGAGGCGATCTGGTCTAAGTCTCTTGTTTGACAGATGAGAAAACTGCAGCTCACAGGGGTCAAATGGCTTGAACCATAGGATATGAGCTCTAGAGTTGACAGGGACCTTAGAAGCCACTGAGTCGTTTTATAGATAAGGACATTGAGATCTAGAGAACGGCACTTCTTGATTTGCCCAAGGCTCCATGAAAGCCACACCAGAAAGAGAACCCAGCTCCTTCTGAAAGCATCCTCTGACAATCAGATCCAGCACTCCCTGCGCCGTGAGCCATCCTGCCTTAAAGGAAATGATATATTTTTGTTTCCTTTGGCTAAATGTTGAAACTGGCTCCCAGGAAGACTTTATTCATATCTATACAAAGGACCAGTCAACCATAGTTTCATTTAGCTGCAAACTTCTTGCCTTCTTAATTTATAACCAGAGTATGAAGAGTGTGTGTGTGTATTTTTTATATATATATATATATATATATATATATATATATATATATATA